>NC_056725.1:1786257814-1786340314 GCF_019279795.1 Protopterus annectens | reverse complement strand
ATATATATATATATATATATATGTGTGTGTGTGTGTGTGTGTGTGTGTGTGTGTATATATATATATATATATATATATATATATATATATATATATATATATATATATATATATATATATACACGTGTGTGTGTATATATATATATATATATATATATATATATATATATATATGTATATACATGTATGTCTACAGATATACAGACACCTATATGCATTTAGATATATATATATATATATATATATATATATATATCTATATCTATATATATATATCTATATATATATATATATATATATATATATATATATATATATATGTATATACAACTCATAACATATATATATATATATACACACACACACACACACACACACACACACATATATATATATATATATATATATATATATGTGTGTGTGTGTGTGTATGTCTACATATAAACAAACACACATCAAACAAAAGCAGAAAAGCAGTAACAAACCAATAATCCACAGAAAAGCAAATGCAGGCCAAAGGACTCCACAAAGAAGCGATAAATCCACTTCATTTATACAGCAGTATCTGATGGTGTTCCTAGTTTGTTTCAGGGATGAAAGCGCTAACATGACTGCTGTATAGATGAAGTGGATTTATCGCTTATTCTTTCTGGAGTCTTTTGGCCTGCATTTGCTTTTCTGTGGATTATATAAACAAACACAAACACACATATGTATATAAATACATGTCCCCTAGTTTTGCATCACAGTGCTGCATGCTATGTGTGAGGGAACATCACACATATCAATACACGCACACACACACACACACACACACACACACACACACACACACACACACACACACACACACATATATATATATATATATATATATATATATATAGCAGTAAGTGTGTATAATATGGACAGTTATGTCACATGTGAGCCCTTTTTGGGACCACATTGCCCTTGTTTGTGAAGATGGGATTGGGAATTTGGGGAAGGATAGCAGGTATATTTGTGGAGGTGGGTTTTGTTGAAAGATAGAGAAGATAGCCTACATGGGTGGTATATGACACATGTGGTAGGTAGCCACCCTGGATGGGGAGTTTGGTCTGTGATATGGAAGCCCCATGAGCCCCCATATGGAATCAATGGGAATAAGGACCCCACCCATTGCCAGTCACAACATCAGCTTCACGGCCCTGAAGGTGCCTAGGCTGGAGGCTGAACAGGAGGAGCATGTGGACCCTGTGAGTGTTTACTGAGGGCCTGAAGGTACTGTATCACATCCCCAAATCTCTGTGAAGTGCCCTACGCACCAGACCCTGGACCTGACCTCCGGTGACAAGATCATGTCTGTGTGTGCTCCCGGGGGGGACACCATCCCCTGAGGTGGTTCCACCTGAAGGTAGTGCAGCACCTGTAGAGGAGGAGGCCTAAGGTGGGTCCCACATGTGATGTGGCCTGGTAACATGGCCGGATGAGGTGTGAGAGATGGTTCTGCTGGCAACTGTTCCCTAAACATGCTATTGTGTCACTGTTATAGAACATATGTGGGTAGTAATAGTCCGCACATTCCAGGATCATGTCCAACAGCATGCATAGATATCCCTAATAACACAAAACAATAGATGTGCAGCAATCACATAGCAAACAGACCACGTGCATATATGGAACCATAGTGGCCCTTACAATGGCATGCAGGTGACAATGTTCGTAACAGGCCAGCAATGATAGTGTCCCCACAGGAAACATGGCTACAAACACATAGCACAAAGTGTGCTACAATACGATATATGTCCCAATGCTAGGTATTCTCTAGCCATACCTATTGAGTTGTGTGATCAGATTGTTGTTGCAGATATGGTGGGTGGGGGGGGAGTTAGAGATGTGTATTAAGAACTATGATAACCTTGCTGTATGAGTTGCTCAGACCTGTTTCTAGCTTCATGTCTTTCAGGCAAGATGTCCCGTGAGAGGCTCCCTGTATATACAGCAGACGAGAATGAGGTCATCATCACACACTTGGTGCAGCACTACCAGGTGTTGTTCAGCAGAACAGCCCATGAGCAGCAGTAGCGGACCGCCCTGTGGAACGATCTTGCCCGCAGGGTAAATGATGTAGGAGGATGGTCTGCTGTCATATCTCACAAGGGGTATTGCACTGTGGTGACACCATGGCTGTGCCATATCCTGGGTACAATTGAACACATGTCACAGGTCTGTATAACAGTTACTGCCTGTGCCACATGGACAGATGACTCCCTGGGACATGTATGTTCAGCAACCTGAAATAGATCCCACCACATACTCTCACACTCTTAGTTGCAACACTGGGACTAGAACTCCCTACCTAGGTATGTAGTGCTTCTAATGTGTGTGGCTTTAATTGCACACACCACACAGCATTTAGGATGAGGTGTGTTTCAGGTTACATGTTACATGCAGAACATCCCCAGGCATGTACAGTATGGTAATGGGTGATGTAATGGCTGTATATGGGCAATACATAGTGTGACATACCATCATATACACATTAACAAACACATAACAGTCAGACACACATCTGAGAGACCTGGGCATATCAGTGCTAACTACCTTGTCAGTGTGTCCAGTGTGTTGCAGGTAGGCTGCACATAGCACATGCATAGCTGGGCTGGATAGTGTTATCAGTTACCTGTATGATGGTGACAGTGTTCCAAGTTAGGGGATACAGCGACTTTGATATCATTTCTGTCAGTAATTGGGCCAATACTCATGACGGGATCTCATTATTGCAATATAAGGTCAAAACTCGGAGAACCACTAGTGATACCATCAGGTTTGTCACAACATTTGGGAGGAACACTAATGTTATTAAGGAAACTATTTATAAACATTGGAACATCCTTATGGCTAATGACAGTTTGCATCAGGTTTTGGGGACGAGGTGTCAATTTTCATTTAGGAAAGGCAAAACATTGGGTTCCCATTTCTCCCATTTCAAGCATACCAGCAGTGGGGTGCTATATACCAACAACTTACTTTGTTGGGGGATACTCTTTTTGGTGCTTTCCCTTGTGGACACTGCTCTTCATGATGATATGTTTGTAAACTTAAACAATTTTCCAGCAAAAACACTAGCAAGGTGTATGATATAAAATTCTATAGGAATTGTGGAACTGATTGGATTGTCTCTCTGGCCACCTGTAAATGTTCAGCCTTTTATGTTGGCCAGACGTCCCGTCCACTGAGAATACGTATGTCAGAACATCGGAGTGACATACGTAACAAACATGAAACCAATGCTCTCTACAGACACTGTATGACACATACTAGTGTGGATTTTCATTTTTTAATAATTGACTGAATTGCTGGTAATAGAAATAACCTGCAGGGCTGGCACAGTATTCTGAATAAGAAAGAAAAATATTGGATTATTAAGCCGGGGGGACTTTTCCCACCTGGATTAAATGATCATTTGTAGTAATATATTGTCATCTTTGTATGATATTTTATAATTTCTGTCTTATCTGCATGTTTATCATTTGATTGAAGGAAGTGATGTTGATGATGGGGGGTCTATTTTTTCCATTGGTGGATGGGTCTATTTATGGAGGGGTGACATTATCTGTTTTATGGTATTCCACTGATGAAGGCGGTTATGCTGAAACCGGTATGGCGGATTAAACTATGATTTGCCTATGTGGCTGAATTTTGAGGGGTTTTTTTTTTGCCTTTTACACCTTAGTGCTGGCCATTTGTGTAACGACAATATACCCAGCACCCACACCCCAGTGTGGCTATTGTACGCATTGGAACCCATGATGACACTCTAACATACCCACCATCACACATTGACCAGGACTGCTATACAACCCCGTGTCCATCCCAATAGTGCTACTACAGGGATATGCATCTAATGCACATGCCACAGGCATAATAGGGTGATGCATTGTCATGCCTCTCCTATGGGCAGCAACATCACTATCCCTAATACTGTGTGGCTATGCGTTTTGTAGTAAGAGTATGTGGCCTCGGAATGCTGTACCCTACATATATACACACATGCACACATGCACACACTTGCCAGAACTCAGTGGGTATCCCATGCCTATCAATCCATTTGTACAACATTGTTGTGCTGGTACTGCAAGGCCTAGGTAGCCCTTAGGGAGAGGAGTGTAACAAGGTACATGTAATGTCTGGTACAGCAGCAGTCACATCTAACTATGGCAGTGGGTGGTGTGGTGGGTGTTAAGGGCCTCAGGGTATTCCCAACTACAGGTGTACTAACACAGAGACACTGATATCCTCAGTAATGCACGCGTGCACATTTGTCAGTACTGGGGTGCATCGGTGCAGATGTTCATAGGTGTGTACCTGGCTCTTGTCCATGGACAGATGGGAAGTGTAGGGGATGTGTGTTCAGTGGTATCATGCCACCTGCCATGTGCCAGCAGGCCATCTGTTTACAGACACCACTGAAGTGACCCTCAGGGTGAGAGTGACATGCATCAGCCAATCCTCTGAGTGCCTCCTGCAAATGGCCGGTGAAGTGGTCCAGTTGACATGTATGAAACATGTATTACATAACATGGTTAGTGTCTGTCTTGGAGACCTGTACCCAAGCATATTTTGTTAACTGTGGTAGTGTAGTGGAGGTATCCATGGCATGTGGTGTATACAGTGTGTTGTGTCTTAACTGCGCCAGTTATAAAACAGCTGGGCAGACATGTCAGTGTCAGTTAAGCATAGATTGCCTGTACATATCCAAGATGGGTACCTGACATCTGCACATCTGTACAGGGACTGACAGACATCAGCTCGCCAACTAGCTATGCAGTAGGATGAATGTGTTGACAGATAGACGTCTGACACTGATAGGTATGCCATTACTACATGATGGCAGCCATCAGTGACATGTGCTATACAGACAGTAGTCTACAGTTATTTTCCACATGTCAGATCGTTATCCAGTAGGAAATATATAATGTGACACAGCTCACACACCAGGAACATGACAGTGAGGACTCAGAGTCCATCTATGCATGCAGGGGTGTTTGTTGCCAGTACTACAATTAGCAGTCCACTCTTGCTTGGGAAAGCACTGTCAACAGTAGTAATGTCATGATACACTACATGCCAGTGTGACTGCATATAACCTGGGATACTACCTTTTATGTAACACATTCACATGGATAAGAGTGTTGTACAGGTCATATATACTCAAGTGTCCCAGACAGGAGACTAACACCGCTTACTACTGTAATGACAGCATGTAGATGCATGTTATGTACATCACAATACATACACTTATTACAGATGTCATTACCCTGCTATGTTATTAGACTGGGATATGAGCACTGGTTACCAGGGGTGAGCCATGTCTTGCAGGTGTGAGCATTGCTGCAATATAACAGCTAAACACATTTGCGCACTGGTAAGCGAAGCCTACACAGTGTAAGCGCCCGTACATTTAACTGTATTTTAGCACTGCTTAGTTTCATGCAAACCCGCGCAAATTCACTTAAAGCTGCTCAAAACTGCTTTAACCACTCTGTATCCAAAAGCTTTTGTTTTGCCCAGCAACAAAATAAACAGCCCTTGTAGGTCTTGAATCCAGGACACTGTACACTATAGTCACAACAGTTAACCACTACACCAAGACAGCTGTGAAGACAGTTGTTGTTTTTCCAATACATCTGTCTTTAGGCATATTGAATAGAATTGAACAATTGCTGTGACTTCTACAATTGTATAGTACTTGTTAGTGATATTACTGTTGCGTCACATATGTAGTTATATCTAAATATACACATATACACGGTGTGATACATCTGGGAAGGTATACACAACTGTAATGCTTACACATGACAAGGATATGGATATATACATATACATATGTAGATATATGTCTACATGTACATACACATATATATTCATATATATGTATTTATACACATCTGTATAGTGCATCATATATATGACCATATATAGATCTTTCTGTATATATATATATATATATATATATATATATATACATATATATATAGATTATTATAACAATATGTACATACATATCTATATATCTGTATATGTGTAGACATCTATGGATGTGTATATGTATATATATATATATATATATATATATATATATATATACACATATATTTATATATATATATATATATATATATATATATATATACATATATATATATATATCTATACATATACATATATGTTTTCCATATGTCCAGAACATGGAGTGGTCATACCTCAGCACCAATAGTCTCAACCTCTTAGTGCGAGGGGATGTCATGTATGTATAGCAGGTATATATGTTGCTACTGTAACAGTGGTTGTCTTGACAGACATGTTGTGTGTTGGAGGTCACATCTGCTATTGACATGTATGCCATCAGTTACTGACAGACATCCTAAGGACATCATAGTACAGTACCACTGATAGCACAGTAATGATTCTGTGGACTACAGCGGGAATATGACCAATGTTTGTGGACAGTCTGGCACACTCTGGTCAGTCCAGAGCTATACACAGATCCCCTTAGTGCGAGACATGTGGATCAAGCCTGACAATGTGGATTTTAACAGCCATGTACATGGGTATATCATGTAAATACTGGACTACATATGCCCACACAGTTCATACATTCACATACTCCTGTCTATCCTGACACATAATAACTGGTGGTGCAGAGGTCACATGGCCACATACTACCCAGTAGTTAGTGACATACATCTGTACAGCATCCCACTGCTTTGTCAGAAATACACAACAGTTATGGTGGCCTGGCAGCAGTACATCTGGCAAATATCTGAACATAACATCACACTGGGTAATTACTCAACGCTGCTAGGCATGTAACAAAGCACTGTGCAAACTACAGGCAGACTGCCACAACACTGGTGTACATTTTGTATGGGGGAATACACATGTACCTGCAAATATAGCAGGCTCTACAGGCATGTCACAGTACAGTGTAACAGATACCTGTGTGAAACTGCATACCCACAACCAATGTGAACACAGCCACAGCCACATATGGTATGCAAGCTTAATATTACAATATATGGACTGTCTGATCAACACCATCCTCATATGTAGCACTCACACACTAACTCTATATATACTGGGTAATGAAATAGTGTGGTCCAATGCCTGTTTGTGGTATGGGACACGTGTGTGTTTGGCCCTACAAACATGTGATCTGATAGGGTACCATACACTGGAGCAGCATGTAACATCAGATAGAACAGGACCAAGAACAATGACATCTACCACAGTCTGTACACAGGCCAAGGTATGTATTTGCAATACACATACTGTTGACAGTCATCATAAGTACATAGACCCCACTACTGTACACACAACCACAGAATCCCAGGTTATGTCCTCAGAAATAACCCTTACTATATATAACATGTCTAGCAGTCTATCTGACTGGCTTGTTATCAGGTATGATGTCAATAAATAATGGTGTACAGAACATATGCACCTCTTACTGCATGACATATGTACAAAGGTTGACAGACTTGTGGCTAAATCCACAAACACTGGGCCAACATTGGCATGTTGCTGTGATACCTTCATACATTTACTGTTTTAACAGGGTTTGCTGTGACATATGTCCTATAAGGGATATGAAGTCAGTAACTCTCATGACTGTCACCATGTACTGACTGCAATCCTCAGACTATGCTTCTGCAGTTCTAAAATAGGTGATCTGTGAGTCACACAGGAAACATAAGACTCTAAACACTGGCCAGTCTGCAGATAACCCTACAGGTGGGAGTTTCCTCAAACACATACCACTGTCATGACAGGTATTAAATCATGTAGACCAGCCATATCCACACAAACCCTGTTAAACCAACATTACTGCAAATGCAGAAGAGCAACACTTACATTCTGTGGTCATGTCTGGAACATCCCCCTCCTGTTTGTTGGCCCATCTCCACAGTGTATGTTTTTAGAGGTATATCCCACTACCATCTGTGATGCTGTTTGCCAAACACTGACATAAAGTCCTGCTCACAGTGAATGAAAAGGGACACCACCCACATTATGTTCCTACTTATAGGAGTTTGTTTCCATGCAATTGGCTATGGTAATGTTACCACAGCTGTTCCACATGCAATCAGATAGAGGAGGGCTGCAATTCATGCAGAGACCATCAGCAGATCATGAGCATCACTTACAAAACACAAGCTGCTGCCTAAGCAAAGCAGGTGTATTTCTCCACATCCACTAGAGAGGGAGTGAAAGAGACAGACAGAGACAAAGTAAGACAGGATAGGGGTGGGAGAGTAAAACCTAACCATGTTTGTGTCACACACTTACCAGTATGGGGTTTCAAACCCCTGCCTAACTATGTATTGCTATCACATGTTGATGCAGTTATTGCATGCACCACAGAGCTTGCATGCTGGGGAGTTTTCCAAAGGTGTATTCGATGGTGAGTGACATCTGCAACAGTGATGAAGGAGGGATAAGGAAGGTGTAGTACTCGTGCATGTACACATGAACAGGTGTTAAGGTCGACACAGCCACACTCTCTCAGGGGCTCACACATATTATCACAGTTGGCAGGGTCAGGAGTAGACTTCCTAACTAGCTAGTTTGCCACAATAACAATGGGTATCACATGCACCACAGGGGTTATCAGGATGATATATGGAGAAAGGGTATGTCAAGGTGTCTGACATCTGAAGGCATGCTTCACTAAGCCAGTGGGAGATGTAGTGAGTGTGAATGGCATCCAAATCATTATACTCCACATACACACACACACACACACACACACACACACACACACACAGGTTGCCAGTACTGACATGCATGTGTGCATTGCTACACCGGTGTGTAGTGGTTTACTGTACCAGCAGGCTGTACAAGGCTAGGTAAAGGGTATACCTTGGCATCAGGCCACATGACAATGGTCTGCAGTGTGGCTCAGGGGTGTAATGTCTGGATTGGCCCACACAGGTGGGTATTGTATTCACTTTCCAGTCATCTGGTTTACTATTGTGGGTGGCCAGTGCTGTACAATGCTTGCCATGCATGTGTTCTATAGTCCATGACATGGATGGTGTCTGGGATGTGCACACATCACACATGCATGTTCTGTGATGTGTGGAAGTGTACTTGGGGTGTCTGGGGCATGTTGTGTAGACAGACTGTTATCATCAGATGTGCCATTCCTGGCCTCATGTGGTGAGAAATGGCAATGGACACCAGGTTGACCCTGCACCGACATTGACAGCATGCTACAGGAATTCCTTGGTGTCAGTGGCATCTGTCCATACAGAGCATGTGTATAAGGCATGGTATGTCCTTTGTGGGTTACATTGGCTGGTTCTACAGTTGTTGCAGGCATCCAGTGAGGAACATAGTGAAGAAGCACTGCATGAAATGATTTGCCTATTGTAGGAATGGGACAGAGTGCCATGCTCACTGTAGTCCACTGCAATCACACCATGGTTACTATCTGTGGGCAATATGCAGGGAACTGCCAACATAGTGGTTGCTGCCTAACCGAGTGTGTTTGTGTATGAGACGTGGGTGAAAGTGTTCTCTGGGTAATACAAGGGTTGCCTATATCATTTGCCAAGCCATGATGTTACATGTAGGGGTATGGATTGTCTACCCCAGCCTCTCTGCTGTTTGACATCTGTTATCCTTGTAAGGTGGACAGTGTGACATATAATAGGTCCACCATATAAGAAATTTGCAAAACCTGCTCCACAATGAGTCCAGTTGTTACACACTCATAGCTACTCCCACACAGGATACGAATGACACACACACACCAAATCTCACAGTTGCCATGTTGGGGATTAAAACTCCTACCTAACTAGTACATCACACTACAGCATTACACAGTTATAAGATGCCCCACAAAGATTGCTGGGCTACTTTTTCCCCAAAGGTGTATTTCAAAGTGAATGACATCAGCAGGCTTGCCAAAGTAGGGCAATGGAAGTAGTAGTGACTGTGAATGGCCTCAAAAGCATTGATCCCTACACAGACAAACACACAAACTTTTACACTTGCCACGTCTGGGAATAGAACTCCTAACTAACTAGTATATCACACTACAGTATTATGCAGTTATGGGACATGCCAGGGAGAATACTGGGCTACTCTTTTCCCAAAAGTGTATTTCAAAGTGAATGACACCAGCAGCCCTGCCAGAGTAGGGCATTTGAAATTGTAGTGAGTGTGAATGGCCTAAAAAGCATTGATCCCTCCACAGACAAACACAGTTGTCATGTCTGGGATTAGAAAGCCTACCAAAATAGTACATCACACTACTGCATTACGCAGTTATAGTACACACCACAGAGATGGCTGGGTTACTATTTTCCCAAAGGTGTTTTTCAAAGTGAATGACGTCAACAGCCTTGCCAAAGTAGGGCATTTGAAATTGTAATGAGTGTGAATGGCCTAAAAAGCATTGGCACCTACACAGACAAACACACACACAGGTGCCATGTCTTGGTCTAGAACTCCTACCTAATTGGTACATCACATTACAGCATTACGAAATTTACAGGATGTTCCATGGAGATTACTGGGCTAGTTCTTCCCAAAAGGTGTAGTTCAAAGTGAATGACATCAGCAGGCTTGCCAAAATAGGACATTTAATATTGTAGTGAATGTGAATGACCTAAAAAGCATTGATCCCTACACAGATAAACACACACACACACACACACACACACACACACACACACACACACACACACACACACACACACACACACAGGTGCCAAATCTGGGATTAGAACTCCTACCTAACTAGTACATCACACTACAGCATTACTCAGTTATATGACTGCCATGGAGATTACTGCACTACTACTTCCCCAAAGGTGTATTTCAAGGTGAAGACATCAGCAGGCTTGCCATAGTATGGCAATGAGGAATGCAGTGTGTGTGCATGGGCCATAACCCATTCATGTAGAGGCAGACATACAACACTCAGGTACACACAGGTTTATATTCCACAGGTACATGTATACAACTGCTAGATGAATACTGACTTGTACAGTCATGTTACACAGTTAGCACAAGCACTACAGGTACTATAATACTGAGGGATACCAGAGGCAAATGTCTACGGTCATTGACCTTTGCACATCATGTGGTTTTAGCCAACTGGATGTGTGCTGGGTGGGACAGGCCTCATGATGGGAGTCTCTTTGTCACTGTCTGTCACTCTCTTTCACACATCTATGTATGTGTAATTTTGGCCTATTGTAGTGTGTTGTCCTTGGATATATGTGTGTATTCCTATCCAATTTGTGTACAAAGCATGACTGGTGTGTACTGAGGAGTGTACGCACTAACATCTGTGACTGTCAGATATGTATGGTCCACTGTTGTTGCCAGACATGGACTTCATTTCTCTAAGTGTGTGAGCATGCTCAGTATGACCTTTCTGTATTTTGTTGTCTGACATGGCCTTCATTTCTCTAAGTGTGGGAGCATGCCCAGTATGACCTTCTGTATTGAATGTGTGAATCCATTCCAGGTAGATTGTACTCTACTGTAGGCTTTTGTTTTCTACATCTACAGCTAGCAATCTGTTTATGCAGGATATCTGTAGATTGGTTGACAATATGGGGTCAAAATGGCCAAAGAATAGTGGGTTACTGTAGGTAATTGTGTCTGTGCTGCTTCTGCTACATGATCTTGGTGTTAGCAGAGATATTCAGACATATGTATTGTTTTACACTGTGATGTTTTATGCCATCAAGTACTGTCAGGTGTACATATTTGCTTGCAGTGATGTCCTGGGGAACACAGGGTGAATGCAGTTGTGTCCAGTATTGTGGTCAGCAAACTACATATTCTTGCACAATCATGCCATTCTGGAGGGGAAGCTGAAGACACTTGCTGCTGGGTCTGTGTAAATGGTTCAGCACCTCGGTACAGTGGTGGCTGAGGATCCTATGCTTGTACATCCATTGACATGACAGTATGGCCATATCCTGCTGTGGCCATACCTCACAGCTGTAAAGATTCACACAGGTTACCCAGAGGCAGGGCTCATAATTCTGGACATTACCCCTTCACATTGTGGATTATGAGCATGTTTGTAGCCACCCATTCTTGTTTTTGCAGCCAGGGATAGTATGTGCACACAGCTGAGTTTGGGAGTTCACACACTCCATGCCGCCCATGCTCCCCCTCCTATTATTCTATCCTCTTCCAAACATTATGCAAACATTATCTGATATGTTCCCTATAGTCATCACCTCATCCCAGCAGTAATTTGGTGTTGGTCCACAGTTCATGCAGTAGGACATGGTGGACATGTTACTGTTATTTGTCCACATGGCCTTGAATTTGGGTTCTGTGGACAGTGTTATGTTTGAACAAAGACAACTGGCAGCATGACTGGAATCTCAATCCACAAATTTTAATGAAGTGCTTTTCATCCAGAAATGTAGTTGAACTTCATCAGATACTAAAATTCAAACAAAACAAGTTTAAATAAGGCTGAGTAGAATCAGCTGATCTCTCCACCTCAAGAGATTTAAAGACACATTATTTAAAAGCAGGCATTTAAAAACCAATTCAATTAGCTTTATATTTATCTAATGCTATGATACCTAATAACTAATAGCAGCAGCAGTAGTACAAAAACAACATACCTACATTTAAAATTCCACAATTAATCAACTTTTAAAAATTGAATCATGGAGCAAATATCACAGTGCAACTAAAAATTAATATGTACTTGTAATAATATTGCTACAATATTTCATCTCACTAAGCTTTTCAGTTTCAGACAACATGTGATAGAACACATGTCATTTAATCCATGGAAATTATAAGCATTAAAATAAATTTGCCAAAGAAGCTCCAGTTTTTCCAATAAAACTGTAAATGTACCCCCTCTTGAATTACTTTCTACTTGATCAAGTATCCAAAATTTAAAAGTATGTTCTAGAAATTGATCTATATGCTTTGCTAAAGCATTATCCAACTTATGTTTATTAATACTATATATATGTGTTCATATGCCCAATCTCTCATTCTGCGTTTGGTTTTCCCGACGTAGAATGATTCACAGAATTGACATTTTGCCACATATACAATAATTTTGGAGTTACAGTTAAATGTTCTACTATTATTCAGGTGCATGTTGTTAATATACAGTGATGAGCCAACCAGAATGTAGAAACAGTATGGACAACTGCCACATTGTGTCATTCCTACTATGTGCGACTGTGCTCTAATCTCGCATTAAAATAGTTTTTTTTAAAGTTCTACCTTTCCTGGTTATAAATTTTGGTTAAATTTCTAGTTTTTCCACTATCGATCTATCTTCCAAAAGAATATTCCAATTTTTAATTAGTATATTTTTTATATACCGATAGTCCAAATTGACTGTAGTAACAAAGCTAGTTGTAAAGTCAGTTTGACTCATATCTGACCTAACATTCAATTCCTGATCCGGGTTTTAACCTTTTACATTAATTTCATTCAGAAACATAGAGTGTTGGATAGGTATATACACACCATTAGCTCTTTTGTTACTAACTTCTTCAATTAAGTTGTCAATCAAAATAGTATGATATGCTCTTTTCATGAACAATTTTTTCAAAAATTGTGATTCACTATATAAGTCTTATCTGTGGATACCATTCTGGCAGCTCTCACTAATTGTCCCTTAACCACCGATCTCTTTTGGTGGTAAGAGTGTGCACTTGTGAAATGTAAAAATGTGTCTGAATAAGATGGCTTTCTGTATATTTTCACTTAGTATCTCTTATTCTCATAATTTGTAGTTACTGAACATCCAAAAATGCTGTTTCATTTTGGTCACAGTTATATGTAAAGACCAAGAAGTCAGTAGTCTGATTAAAGTAATTAATCAAATTCTCTGCCTCTTCCTTGTTCCCTATTATTAACAAGAAGATTTCATCCAGATAGCGTGTAAATATATAATTTTTTAAGCTATCTCTTCTTTATTAAAAATAAAGTGATGTTGCCAGTAACTCATTACCAGATTTGTGAAGCTGGATCCAAAGGGGAACCCCATCGCTACTCCGCTTTTCTGAAGGTAATATTTACCTTTAAAATATATATAGTTATTAGATAATACTATATCTAGGAGTTCTTCTACTAAGTTAATATCATGTAGGGGGACTCCCTTATTTCTTAATATGTGGCTAACCCACTCGATGCCCAGTGCTTGTGGTATTGACGTGTATAAGTCCCTTACATCTACCATAAGGAAATTGTAATGTTCATTAAATTCCAGTTCATTAATGTTTTGCAAGAATAACCATGTCTTTGCATATTGCTTTTTCTGTTGTCACATATTTTTTAAGTATATTATCTATCACTTTGGCACATGCATATGTGGCAGAATTCCTATCATCAACTATAGGTCTTAATGAGGGATCAGATAAGCATTTATGGATTTTGGGGACCCCAAACATTGTGGATACCACTGGTGTTAACACAAGCATGTAATTATACATATTCAGGTCTATCTTTCCTTCTATAAATAAATCATTGATGTAAATCTTTATCCGCTCATTAGATGTGTTGTATTCATTAAGCAATGCTTTCTGATATGAATCAGAAGACATCATTGATTCTATTTTAGTTTCATAAACCCCCAAGTCCATAAATACAAGGCCTCCACCTTTATCAGGCTTCATAACCTGTACTTTAGCTGTTCTTACTAGGTTAAGCCATGCTTGCTCATCCTTGGTTAAATAATAATCATGACCCACACTTCTATTTTCCCTTTGGTATGTTCTTATATCCAATTCACATATCTTTTCAAATATGTATAACAAATTAGGCAAAGGTGGATTATATGTACTTGGTATTCTATATTGTACTCATGATTGTGCAAAAGTATTACCAAGCAATAATGTTAAATTAAGTTTTCTAACGTACATCTTTAAATCAAGAATAGTTAGATAAATCCATTTTACTAGTTGGTACACATGTCATTCCTTTAGCTAGGATGTTAGCTAGCTCAACAGAAATGTCTAATGTAGAAAAATTGTAAATGAAAAAGTCACCTTCCTCATTCGAAATTATGACTGGGGTTTCCATTACATTACAATTAGTTCCTTCATTTATTTCCACTTGTAGTGCTTTTTCCTCTGGTTTCGTTTGTTCTGGTGCCCTCCCCTTGAAAAACCCTGATAGTTGTTCTTTTGCTGATTATTATTATAATTCCATTGACCATTCTGATTCTGGATGCGTTCACTTCTTCTCGGGCCTTCAAACTGGTTGTCAGAGGCATCAGAATTAGTGTGTTGGGGTTCTATAACTTCCTGCTGAACCGAACGTTCAGTATAAGTGTTCGCCATTGTATCTTGCAAATGCCCACCCAGTGTAAACTTGATTTCCTGTAGCATTATGTCTTTGATTGGCACTCCCACCGATCCCCCCTTTCCATACTTGTGCAGCTGGTGGGCGTGAATATGCTGTATCATTTTGGTATTGCAACCAATCCTGTTCAAGCTTTTTAATATTTATAGATTTAGATTTTTTAAGTGCAAATCAATAGACTGAAAAACATGAGAATATTCATATTTATAGCGTTCAAAATCAGCATGTGTTTTAATTTGAGCATCTAAAACTGACGCTGCATCCAATAGTTTGTCAGCAATGAGAGTGTAATGTTTACACATTAAATCTAAAAGTTCCAGTCCTTGCTTATTAAATAACTTTACTAAATCTTGATGGAATATGGAATCAGGTACCAAGCCAGTGGGGTATTGATAAATTCTTAACCACTTTGGTATGATACTGGCTTGTATACATTCTTGGAAGTATTCCACTTCCAAGTGAAGTTTTTTGTACTTTAAAAGGTTTTGATCTAGGTTATTCAATAAATCTGTCATGAAACTAAAATAGAATCAATGCTGTCTTCCGATTCATATCAGAAAGCATTGCTTAATGAGTACAACATATCTAATGAGCGGATAAAGATTTACATCAATGATTTATTTATACAAGGAAAGATAGACCATAATATGCTTGTGTTAATGCCAGTGGTACCCACAATGTTTGGGGTCCCCAAGATCCATAAATGCTTATCTGAACCCCCATTAAGACCTATAGTTGATGGCAGGAATTTTGCCACATACGCATGTGCCAAAGTGATAGATAACATACTTAAAAAATATGTGACAACAGAAAAAGCAATATGCAAAGACTCATGGTCATTCTTGCAAAAAATTAATGAACTGGAGTTTAATGAACATTATAATTTCCTTACGGTAGACGTAAGTGACTTATACACGTCAATACCACAAGCACTGGGCATTGAGTGGGTTAGCCACATTTTAAGGAATAAGGGAGCCCCCCAACATGATATTAACTTAGTAGAAGAACTCCTAGATATAGTATTATCTAATAACTATATATATATTTTAAAGGTAACTATTACCTTCAGAAAAGCGGATTAGTGATGGGTCCCCCTGTGGATCCAGTTTTGCAAATCTGGTAATGAGTTATGGGGAACATCACTTTATTTTTAATAAAGAAGAGATAGCTTCAAAAATTATATATTTTACATGCTATCTGGATGATATCTTCTTATAATAATAGGGAACGGGGAAGAGGCAGAGAATTTGATTAATTACTTTAATCAGACTACTGACTTCTTGGTCTTTACATATAACTTTGACCAAAATGAAGCAGCATTTTTGGATGTTCAGTTAACTAAGAATTATGAGAATAAGAGATACCAAGCGTAAATTGACAGAAAGCCATCTTATTCAAACACATTTTTATATTTCACAAGTGCACACCCTTACTACCAAAAGAGATCGGTGGTTAAGGGACAATTAGTGAGAGCTGCCGGAATGGTATCCACAGAAGAAGACTTCTATAGTGAATGTCAGTTTTTGAAAAAAATTGTTCATGAAAAGAGCATATCATACTATTTTGATTGACAACTTAATCGAAGAAGTTAGTAACAAAAGAGCTAAAGGTGTGTATATGTCGATCCTGAGTATTCAACACTATGTTTCTGAATTAAATTAATGTAGAAGGTCAAAACCCAGATCAGGAATTGAATGTTAGGTCAGATATGAGTCAAACTGACTTTACAACTAGCTTTGTTACTACATTCAATTTGGACTATCGGTATATAAAAAATATACTAATTAAAAATTGGAATATTCTTTTGGAAGATAGATCGATAGTGGAAAAACTAGGGATTGAACCAAAATTTATAACCAGGAAAGGTAGAACTTTAAAAAACCTATTTGAATGCAAGATTAGAACACATTCGCACATAGTAGGAATGAAACAATGTGGCAATTGTCCATACTGTTTATACATTCTGGTTGGCTAATCACTGTATATTAACAACATGCACCTGAATAATATGAGAAAATTTAACGGTAACTCCAAAATGATTGTATATGTGGCAAAATGTCAATGCTGTGGATCATTCTACATCGGGAAAACCGAACGTAGAATGAGAGATTGGGCATATGAACACATATATAGTATTAATAAACATAAGTTGGATAATTCTTTGGCAAAGCATACAGATCAATTTCCAGAACATACATTTAAATTTTGGATACTTGACCAAGTAGAAAGTAATCCAACAGAGGGTCCATGTACAGTTTTATTGGAAAAACTGGAGCTTCTTTGGCAAATTCGTCTTAATGCTTATAATTTCCCTGGATTAAACGACGTGTTCTATCACATGTTGGCTGAAATTGAAAAGCTTAGTGAGATGAAATATTGTAGCAATATTATTACAAGTACATATTAATTTTTAGTTGCACTGTGATATTTGCTCCATGATTCAATTTTTAAAAGTTGATTAATTGTGGAATTTTAAATATAAGAATGTTGTTTTTCGTACTACTGCTGCTGCTATTAGTTATTAGGTATCATAGCATTAGATAAATATAAAGCTAATTGAATTGTTTTTTAAATGCCCGCTTTCAAATACTGTGTCTTTAAATCTCTTAAGGTGAAGAGATCAGCTGATTCTACTCAGCCTTATTTAAACTTGTTTTGTTTGAATTTTAGTATCTGATGAAGTTCAACTACTTTTTTGATGAACAGTGCTTCATTAAAATTTGTGGATTAAGATTACAGTCATGCTGCCAGTTGTCTTTGTTCAATTTTTTTCTGGTCGTTTATCTTTTTGGAGTTAATTTTGACAGTGTTATGTTGTTATTTGGGAGTCCATGACATAACATACATTGGCGGTACGGGTGAGACACACGCCTTTGGCAGAGGACTGTAGGCCATTTGGTAGTGATGCTGGCCAGCTGTAGCAGGCCGTTGCATTTTGTCACTCCTACTGTCCCAGACTGCAATACACTATATTCCCCTGGTGTGACAGGGTAGGTGTGCAAGGTGTTCATGCCAGTACTTTTGATATTATTGATCCAGTGGTGTGGATACTGGCAGGGCGCTGCTTACAGCTAGGGGCACACCTGCATGGGACACCTGTTCTGCATGCTGCATTCTTTAGCTATTGCCATACAGAGCTGTGGGTCATATTGTACTCATTCCCAACAGCAGGGATAAGACCGGAGACGTACGTGTGGGTGATGATGGGGTGAGCTGGGTGCATGTGTGCTATGGACACTATTTGCATCTGACTCACAGATATGCATAGAGCATTCCACTTATGCTAGCTTGTGTAGGGACATCAGCTGTTTCTCAATACTTCATACCTTTGACCGTTGTGGTCTGCCAGTGTTTGGCCAGATGACATCATTATTCCCTACTACAAGCCCAAATAATGTGCTGTTAACCTGTATGTACAATTCCAAGGGTGTGTCCATTTGACAGTTACATATTATACACCATCTGTCTGGGCTACTTTCTCCTGTGTACTGCTTGTATGTCTTGGCCCACATTCATGCCATGTCCATCTTTCAGATGGTGACACATATTACTTCCAAACATTTACTATGGCTTACTGCTGGAATGTGTTTTGCTGGGAAGCATTGTTTTTGACACTGCAGTTGTAAGAACTTGGCCCTGTCATCGGCAGTACTGGCCAATGGCCACCAGGACAAACCTCACCATGCATACATACTGACCACTGTCAAACAATAAACAACACACACCAACCTAACACACACAGCCCTGCATACTGTACACATGCTACAATCTATCCTGCTACCTTGGCCAGCTCAGGTAATCTGTACTCCACTGTTATTATACCTACACATACATGTTACTACATTTCTACATAGGATTGGGGAGACACACCTGACTGTTACTACATTTCTACATAGGATTGGGGGGGCACACCTGACTGTTACTACATTTCTACACAGGATTGAGGAGGGGCACACCTGACTGTTACTACATTTCTACATAGGATTAGGGGGAGCACACCTGACTCTTACTACATTTATACATAGGATTGGTGGGGGGGAGGGGGGGCAGACCTGACACTTGTACACATTTGCTATGACTGTACTGGTATGTCAGGTACTCCATTTCATTCTGTATTCTGACCTATCATGCTGACTAGAGGCATATCAGTGTACTACAGATCTTAGGTTTGATTGACTTACATTTCAGTTTCTGACTTCTTACCCTTCAGAACTAACATCCCAAAGCCTGACCTGTTGTTGTCTGTCTGTGTAGGTCAGGGGGGGGTGTTTTCCATAGACATCATCAGAGGCCTTAGCACAGCCTTTTTTTGTGTTTGGCTATGCCTGTCCTGCTGGCTGAGACTGTTGTTGGGTATGTGAGCCTCCTTGACTGGCATGTGTGTGTCCTATGGACACACATGTGGCCCAGCACATTTCCTGCAGTGCGTTTTGTCACCTTGTCTAGTACTGGCTACTATGGCGACACCAGTATTTGTTACAGATCTCATGCTGCCACTATAGGTGTCTACTATCTGCTGGCATCCCATTCAGCCACCTGATTCCCTTGCATGCTCACATGATACCATAGATACAAGTAACAACACATACTACTCCATTCGGCAATTGATAGGGAGAGTGACTTACTTTGTTACTGTGCCAGTATTGACGATGATGCTGGAGGGCTGACTATGTCAGATGCACATAGTACACTCCCTATACATGGCTAAGTACAGGTCGTGTCATGTTTGGCATCCCTTTTACTGTATGTGTGAGTCAGAGAGAGGTGTCATTCCCTGGGTTCCTACCATGTCATTGTATGTGCTATGCATTGCCTTTTTGCCACAGCCTGGACATACTGGGCCCACCTCCGTCTGCCTACTGGGGGCAGGCTCAGGTTTTTCCCCCTCTGAGTCACTCTGTGCATGTGCAGGCCTTGGCAATGGTGGAGGGCTATGTGGCCCTGCCCTGTGCTGTTTCTGCTGCAGCTGTTTCCACAGGATCATTTTGTGTAGCATGGCGCATATGATGACAATTTGGGTACATGTAGCTGGTGAGCACTGCAAGGCTCCACCGGATGTGTCCAGGCACCAAAACCATGACTTGAGCATCCCAAACACCCTCTCTATTATGATTCTGGTCTGTGCATGTGCCTCATTATGGAGTTCTTGTTCAGGTGTGTGTGCATGTCTGATGGGTGTCATCAGCCATGGCTCCAGTGTGTAATCAGCATCCCGCACTAGGTGGCCGTAGGGGATGTCCCCATTGGCAAATTTCTGGTACAGCTGCATCAGATGCCAGATGGAGTCATGATAGCTTCCAGGACAGCCAGCACACACATTCATTAGAATGCCCTGGGCATCGCACATGACCTGACAGTTGATGGAGGGGAAACCCTTGCGGTTGATGTAGACCCTACCCCACTCATTGAGTGGTGCTTTGACGCATATGTGTGTGTAGTCTACAGCACCCACTACCTCAGTGTATTCTGCTATTTGGTGGAAAAGACACATATTGCTGGCCAATGCCTCACGGGTGTTGTGGAAATATATGCACTCACCGGAACTGGTGGAGTACCCTGGATGCTGATGCCTGTGAGATCCCCATGGTACCCCCAGTTGGCCTCTGAAAGGTACCTGTGGCTAGTATTCTTAGGCCTACATTATCCACTGAGATGGGTTCCCCTACCTTCTATCATTACAGACACACACATATATATATATATATATATATATATATATATATATATATATATATATATATATATATATATATACACAAATATTCTTACCCTATACACTACATATACACTTTTTACTTAATATATATTTTTATAAACTAATACATATATTTTTTATGGGTCTATATTATAACATCGAAGTCTTAAAACTTCGAATGTTATAATATTGAACCAGTTCGATCGAAAGACCATAACATCAAACACTCAGAATAACGAATTTTTTCCCAGGGAAAAAATTTGCTGTTCCGACAAACATACACACAACACAAGCACACCAAAATAAACAATCCACACACATACACTTCACAAAACCCTACACTAAACCATACATACACTACTAGCTATCCATTTACCTTAACCCAACCCTAACCCTAAGGTCCAAAACTACCGCACACTCACTTTACCCGGTCCCTAACCCTGAGGCCCCTAATTATCGCACACTGACCTAACCTGCTCCCTAACCCTAAAGTCCCTATTGCACACGCACCTTACCCGCTCCCTAACCCTAAGGTCCCTATCGCACACTCACCTTCGTTCGCACACTTACATTAACCCAGTCTGTAACCTTTGCTCCACAGTCGAGGAAATAGAGAAGCTGCAGAAGCGGCCCACCAAATACTTTCCGTAGGAAAGTATTCGATATTCTGCAGCTTCGCTATTTTCAGCATTCAGTACATAGGGTTTGATATTATAACATTTGAAGTTTTAAGACTTCGATGTTATAATATATACCCATTTTTTATATACAATTTTTATAGATATGTATATGTATATACATTTTTCATTATATACACACATTTATTATGAACTTTACATAGGTTAGTTATTAGATACTGTGGTTTAAATAAGAAAATGTGGCTACAAATCTTATACAACTGCAATTGTTTAAGCACTAGCACTTTATGAGTTAATAAGCTGGTGTAATCAATGTTCTGACCAATGATTTTGATGGTTCAACAGTATAAATGGGTAAAGCACTGTTAGAAGTTGATTCTGATGAAGTCTCCCGAGGGGAAATGAAAGCGCTTAATCCATTTACCTTATTTTTAGTTTTGGTTTTATCCTAATTTTTTATGTTATGTTAATAAATATTTTTTTGGATATTTACAAGTGTGTTTTGTGGAAGAGTTTTTACCAGTTATTCCTCTGACAAGAGGAACTTTGGAAAGGACAGCCTTTATTGGAACCAGTTTCCTTGTATCTGTGATTTGGTGCTGATGCCTATGAGATCCTCATGATATCCCCAGTTGGCCTTTGGAAGGTACCTGTGGCTATTATTCTTAGACCTACACATACCTTGGTATTCACTGGGATGGGTTCCCCTCTGTTGGTTCTGTGTGTGAGGTGTGACTGGCACAGCTCAACAGTTTGCTGTAGGATGTCCCTGTCCACCCTATAGCACTCCACTATCACCAGCTCATGTAGCCCCTGGTAGGTTACCCTGGGTCTGTACACTCTTCTCCTTCTCCTCACTGTGGGTTGGTCATCAGCATTCTCTTCCTCACCACCCTCAGCCTCTTTCACATGTTGATTTATGATAGTTGCTGCAGCCCCTGTCATCTTGTTGCTTTTGTTTGGTAAAATTTCCCCGCTTGTGTTCACCGGTGGTGTAGAGTTTGTGGGAAAAACAGAGGGAAAGGTGTTTGCATAGTTTATAGTGGTGTGCTGGGCTGGGCTGTGTTGCTGCCTGTGTAATTGGCTGATTCTGATATATTTCACCTGCCAGCTGTGCTAGTTCTCCTTGATTACCTTCCTACTGCTGTTTTCCATACCCATTGCCTTCCTGTTTAAGCCCCGAGGTGTGCTGCACAAACCCAGTGCTCAAATGTGAATGGAGCTGCTATTTCCTGGTTTAATTTTTTTTTTCCCTTTAAAACACGGTGCATGCACACCCGCTTAAGCAATGTAAAGAGTGCTAAGCAGCCTCAGACACACACCCTTGCTTAGCTCTGCTAAGCTAAGGGCAAATCCGAGTCACATGGCTCCAATAAGCTTACAGTATGCCTAACACACTCCTCTATAATGTCAGATAGCTCTTAGGCTTGCACCATGGTCTTCCTGCACCAACATGGTTGGGTGCAGGCTAGCCATGAGGGGAATCTAGGATTCAGTATCATTCCCCTCATTTGCATAGGATTGCCTGCTAATGCCTAGTTACAAGTCCCACACTGAGCCATCCCCCTTAGCAACAACTATTCACTGGCCATGTTGTCTTCTGCCTGCCACTGAGTATAATGGCAAAATTGTGATTTTGGATAGAATGCTTATTTCAAGGATTTTTTTTTTATTTTCGGCCAGATCCTGATTGCACGCCACTGCCTTATGCTTTAACAGCCAAAATCGGCTAAAAAAAGTTATTTTTTTTTATTTTTGCAGCTGTTTTCCATGCCAGTGGCCATATATTTGGCCATTGGCATGCTTTCCACATTATATACACACTTTATTTGGAGCTGTCATGGCTCCGTTTTGTAGTTTGCAGAAATGTACTCGGTTACTAACCGAGTACATTTCTGCAGACTACACTAGTCCTGCACGGCCGGCTGCCAGCTTCCTGGATCACAAATTCACCTCGTTTGCATGGTTTATACCCTCAAATGGGATAATTTGCATACAGGAGCTGTGTCCGTATAGGAATAGTGCAGGAGCACTCGTGCATGTCCCGGGAGCTTATTTCTGGATCGCACAGTGGCCATATTGCCTCCAGAAGCTCCTGTATTGTTCCTGCATGCCTTGCAGAGCTTGCTGAATCCTGTGGACTAAGATCCTAGTTGTAGTTCAGTTGCCTTGATTGGATTTGGTGTAAAGTGTATTCATCGGATCATAGGATCATAGGAGATTACTAAGCTATTGACTCAGAAGTCATTTTAAGCCTAGCCATTTCAACCTAATATAATACCATAGAAGTTCTAGTCAATATTCAAGATTGCATTTAGTGATAGCTGCCCATGTCCTGTAGGGTTCTGGGTGCTACCCCTGGTAAGAATTTACAGTGCCCCATTCACTCATCCAGGTTCCTCTTGAGCAGTGTCATAGAGGTGTTATCTTCAAATGGCATCTTGCAGTCATAAATAACTAGATAGAAAGCCAATTCTGTTCACCTGCAAATTACCTGCATTTACCTTACAAATCCTGATGTACTTAATCTTTAAATATAGAGTAATCCATTTAACAAATGTCATGCAGTTGTTTTCAGGATTTTTTTCTTATCATGCTATTTAATTAACTGAGTATGATTAGTGCTCAGCATTTTACAGTTAATCAAATATATGTATTCATCTGGCAAATAAAGCAAAATTTTCTTTGTACATTCATTCTGATTTTACAATGTCAAATACTTATATGTTAGTATCAACTAACAGATGCCACTTCAGTGCCATATGTTTTGAAATTACTGTTTATCATGCCTCTCATATTAAGTTGCAGGGAAACATTTACTAGCTTAGGCCATTGATTTTATTCTGCTATTTCTAATAGCTACTGAAGAAGCTGATGGATGGAGTTCCTGAACTTGAACAGTATGATGTTATTTTTTATGTTATCTTTAAATCATGTGATATTGCACATAAGTTATGGTTTGGGGATTATTATTATGTGTTAAATTCCTATGAGAAAATGATTGTTCAGATGTCAAGGAATTCAAGGAAGGCATCTTCAATTCCTTCCACTAGCTGGCTAGTTAGTACTACTAATAAGTATTTACATTTCAATGAGATAAGGATGCATACATGCAGATATAAATAAATAAATAATAATAAAAAAAAATATATATATATATATAGACACACGCACACAAAATGAACTGTGCATGCATTAGGGTCATTATCTAGGCAATCTGCATGCATGATGTACGTTATTTTTAGACACTACTCACTTTCATAAAAAAAAACTTATTTTCTTCTATATTTTCTGTATAACAGGTATGATTATGTTTTCTCAACATAATTTCAATATTTATAATGAAACTGCCTTTCAGCAATCTTAGTGCTATACAACTCTCTCAAAAAAGAAAGCTGTTTCTTTATTTTTAACAATATAAGAACTAGTCTCCATTTTCTTGTTTCACATACAAATAGTGGTGGAATGACAATCTTGGTCAAAACCCTTTTCCTTACATCATTGTTAGTACTGGCACTAATGCCGAGGAGCATTGCCACTATCTAATTATTAGCATTCCCTTCATGAACATGCCAAATGTATTACTTAATAAAATCTTTTAAAAACAAGAACATTTTCTTATGATTGTTTTAAAGAAAATTCACAATGATGACATGCTCATAGCAAGAGAATGGAATGAAATTGTAGATCTTGTCCAAGATAGGAAGGTTAGCCCAGGAATGATTACTTCTCTTCTAACTCAGCCTATCAATAAACTAGTCGAATGCTTTAGACTGTTAGATCCCCTTAGACACTTTTAGTCCAATAAATCCAAATGCACCTATTTCTTCCTATGTGTTTTTCTTACTCTAGTGAAGTAGCTTATACTTAATTCATATGCTCACCTTATATGTTACTATTTAATATGCTGTATTTTCTATGCTTGCATGCTTTTTATTCTAGTCACATATACCTTGGCTATATTTGCTGTACTCTGATATCTGGACTGGACCTGAAATTGGTCAGCTCTGATTGGTGCTCCTCCCTGGTAGCCTGATAGTCAAATGTAAATTAATTACCTGATTCATAATTAATTTCAGAGTTCATAGGTCCTGGTATTGTCTCAAAATTTTAATGCCTTTTTCATAGATTAGTTCTAGGCTAACTGCCCTTGTGGGCCATTTAAAGCCTAGCCAATTACCCCATGTGAGAATCAAACCCTGCACCTTGTGTCTGCAAGGTAAACACCTTAACCGTTATGCCAACCTCTCACCCTATCGTATTTTTGTCCTGTATTTTTCATAAGGTAATGTTAGACCCAAAATACTTTTTGGAGTATTCAACAGTTACTTTACAAATAAAGTTAAACTATAATATAACTGTGGCTTCCACATGAAGATTAAAATCTGATACTTTAGATGACCCTCATAGCTTCCAGTTTTGCAAATGGCTGCCTTTATATCAATATGGCATATGCAGTATTTGAATTATTCAATCATCTCAATTCTTGGAGAAGCTATAAAAATAAGAATAATAGATGGAAAACTTTGATATTTTTATCAATAGTTGTTATGTTGAAAATGAATATTTCTTAGACTATTTTGTTAATTATCTTTCCGTCAGTTTGCAAATCTATTTTATTTTACCATCCTCAACGAGTGAATCAAAATTTTCTTTACTTTTCTAAATCAAGATAAAATTCTAATCAAAAAGTAATCCTTCCTAAATTTGAGTGATCTCAAATTTCTAAATGTTTATATTTATTATTTGATTTTGAGAGCCTGTAATTTATTTCATATTTTCCTGTTCTCCTACTAATACTAAATTATTACCTGTTTGGGTACTTTTTGTGGGGTAAACATTTAACCTATAGAAATACAGAAATATTTCTCTATACTTTTTGATATAATAAAAGACAAGGGCTGGGACTCAGATTCAGTTTTCATGTTATGGTAGCTAATTATGTGTAATGAGCAGCCATGTTATGTGAAGGGTCAATCCAGAGACATACTTAGTGGGACTGTAAAAGCCAAGAAAGCCTGCAGCCTACATAATGTGTATACAGTGGTATAATAATATGGAAACAAACAAGAACAATGGCAGATACAAATGAGGGCAAAAAGTATGCCAGAGTGATTTGAAAATGTATATATTACAATAAGAGAAATGCTACCACCAGCACTGCTAACCACAACAAGATCCAGGAGTTACAGGAGATAGAACATAAAAAAACATGTACTGGGTAGCCAGTGCATCAGCTGTTGGTGACATAGTGATCATGCATCACAACAACATATGTACACGTCGGTGACATCTTCACCTGACATTCTCCTGTCTTTTTGTTATACCCATGATCAGGGGCTTAGTGCATAGCAAATTACCTTATGGTCTTTGAAACTGACCTACTGATAGCTGTGCCTGTTGGATATGATTGCTTCATAGCCTGTTACAGCATGCTGCCTTCATAGGGATGCTGGGGTACATAGGCATTGCCACTGTGCAAGTATGCATGGCATTTCTTTGATCATGTCCCTTCTGGTATGTCTAAAGGGCACAAACCCCCATACCATATGGTATATTATATCCGACATCTCCATTCTACCACTGTAGCCTATACCAACCTTTAGCCAGTCCTGGCTATGGGAATCGTGATATTGCACACCTGCCCACACATCTTACAATAGAGATTCTGAGTTTATATACTCAGGCTGAGCTATCTAAGCTGGCCTAGTAGCATATGTAATAACTGAGTAATACAGCAGAAAGTAGCAGTCCGAATGGTAATCTTAAAAAGTACTAGTATCAGTGTCGTATTTTTGTTGGTACCTCTCCCTCTGTTTGCCACTATCCTTCTTTTTTCAATTTTGTTTGATGTCTGAGATTTTATTTCTACCTGTTTATGTTAAGATCTTCTGCCACATCGACCATGGTCACCATCAAATTAGCAACCCTGGCATTCTCCCGCCAACACTGTGTCTTATTTTTCCTTCAGGTGGCACTGCCAAGAGGTCAACACTTATTATCCATTGGACGTTGATGAAGGAGGTGTGAAGGTGGTGGACCAGTGGCTTGATGCCCGCATTGTCTGCCTGTAAACAATCCTCATGCAACTTCAAGAGCTGTACCACTGCATGGCTGTGTCATCAGCATCACTTCAGGCAGGGCCCAGAGGCAAGAGCAGTCATGGTGGTGACTGACTTCTTCTAGCATCTAACCGAGGCAGTAAGGTAACATGAATGAGATACCCACCCTAACACTCATGCTGATGTATATCCACCCTATCACATATCCTGATGTATATCGACCCAATCACCCACCCTAATTTATATGCACCTGATGTATATCAACCTTATTACCCATCCTGATGTATATACACCCTATCACATATCCTGATGTATAACCACCCTATCACCCCTCCTGATGTATAACCACCCAATTACCCATCTTGATGTATCTCCACCCCGTCACATATCCTGATGTATGTCTACCCTATCACATATCCTGATGTATACCCACCCTATCATGTGTCCTGATACATACCCACCCTATCACTGATCCTGATGTATATGCACTCTATCACCCATCCTGATGTATACCCACCCTGTCACCTCTCCTGATGTATATCTATCCTATCACATACCTTGATGTATACCCACCCTATTACGTGTCTTAATGTTACCCACCCTATCACCCAATCTGCTAGTTACTATTTGTGTGCCACCATCCTACCCTGTTTACTGTCCTGTCTGCCCCATCAAAAACTGCCATCCCTCTGTCTGTATGTCAATATATACATTATCAAATCCACTCCCTTTGAGACAGCAGCTTCTCTGTTGGTGTTTGTCTGTGTTTTATATTTTTATATTTACGTGTGCCCCTGCTTCCATCTCTCTATTCTTTTTCCATACCCTGCCTTCCCCTTATATCCTTCCTCATCCAGCCCTCTTAAAAAAAGAAACAGAAAATGGGTGCCTGTCCCAGAAAATAGTTTATCTTTTCCTCCCCCTCCCCACTCCCACTGTTACATTCCCTGTGTCTTTTATATGTTCCTCTGCTTATTTTTCCCTTTACTACTTTCCAATACATTAATTTCCTCTCCTTTTAAAGCAACAAGACCATATATAAATGTTGCTGGGAGCCATCTACTGTGACTTCTAGCCATTCACATAGTATTTGTAATGCAGAGCATATTCATATACTTAGGCATGTAGATTTTATTTGCTCCATAGTTGTTACCTTAGTATTCATGGCTGCAATTGCCATAATCACTCTCTGCACTGAACGTGTCATGTATAGGAGTGGGATTCCTGCATTGTTGTAGCTTAGGACACAATTCCTAGAAAATAATTGTTAATTACCCTAAGACTACATTGCGTACCTCAGCATCTCCTTGGTTGCCTTTGTACATTCACAGAAGGCATGTTTCTGAATCCCTGAAAATCTTTCTTAACTGAAACTAGCCTGAGGTATTAATGGTTTGATTATTTAATTCTAGAACTTAATTTCATTCCTACATTTAGATGAATTCATATTTTTGTTCTAACCAGTTTTACTTAATTTTAGTATCTGCATAAATTATGAAGTGAATTAATCTGGTTAATCTCTTTCCTAGATGTATCACTTTTTGTAAAATTCTCTGCCTACCAGCTTTGTCTAGATAGGTGTCTTCCCTCAGATTATGAGTCTGTTATCATTATTCCATATTCAGGATTATACAAACCCTCAAAACATATTTATTGAGATTTCTAGCTTAGAATCAAGTTAGCATTCTCTTCACATTTCTCATCCATTTTCCATGATACATAAATTCTCTGTTGACCTTGCTAAACAAAGTTCTCATTTTCTTTCATTCATTTGTGATAATTAGTGTAAAAACATGATGTACAACAATTAAGTCAGAAGTCTTTATGGATAAGTTCATTTTAAGTACTCCTTTCCTAAGACATAGTTATATCCAATTAATGATTTACTATAATGCCTACTATGCTCCTCCAAAACTGTTTTCCTTTATCCCCAAGGCTCAATGGCAATTGTAAATTCTGTTTTTCTGTTATTTTTAATGTTCTACATGTGCTTTGGAACGGCAAGATGAATATCCCTCTGTGAAGTATTTAAAATCAAACATCTGTCTAAATTGTATTTTTCTCATACACTGGATTGACGGCGACTTACTGTAGGCAGCTCATATGCAGTTCCTGACAAAAAGACTTACCTACGTATTTGAATTTTTGCTGCACTTATCAAATGTTAAATTACAATTATGTGGACTTCTTTGCAATGCAATTTAGTTCTGAATTTTCTACATGATTAAAACATTTCATAAAGCTTTTAAATAAAAGAGATAAGGTCAAAAATTCATGGCAGAGAATAAGAATAATTAAAGTACTAGACATGTTTTGTTCGGGACGGTTAACTATTTTAGTCACTTGTGTGACTTTTTTTCTTATTTTTGTAGTTATGCTTTTTTACTTTTGCTATTATGTTGTTGTTTGTTGATGTTTATATCATTGAATGTATTTTTGAAAAATAAAACATTTAAAAATAGATGTAGTCATAGCTCTCAGCATTCAGTCTCCAAAATGAGGAACACTGCTTCTCATAATGTTGAACAAATGGGCAAAATGTGGAGTTCTATTTACCATTGATATCAGCAAAAATATTGCTAGCACTGAATGTGTGACAGACCCTTTCAATGTGGAACTTAGAGGAACATGAACTTTTTAAGACTTTAAATGAGGAATGTTCTTCAAAATGAGGTACACTTGAGAGGTATGGATGTATTACTTGATTGCATTGACAATATAAAGTACTCACATAGACTGGTTAACATTATGAAAAAATCCACAAAGGGAGCATGTTTTGGGGTACTATTTTTGTTTAAAATTACCTTCAGGTATACAATACCTCACTGATGTTAACTCACAAATGTTGCATATGAAAATAAATATTAATAAAAGAGACTACACATAGTTGATTTCTGACAGACAGATTACTTTTACATCTGAATATGTGGAGTTGATCTCATCCTGAGTTTATTTTATTAGTTATGCAAGTATATGGTTCAGAGACTCATGCATGGATGATGTACATGTTTTGCCTCCCACTAAAACATTTGCCTACCTTGTTAATGGATAGCATTTGCAGTACACCACTTTCAATATTTGCTCTGGCTTGTCCATTGATATGATGTTCAATGCTTTTCTTCTCTTAATCTTATATAAAATAACTAATTAATATAGCACGCCTCAGTTTATTCTATTATCAGTTTTGATCAAAGCAGCATTATACTTAAGACCATTTTTAGCCCTAGTAATTAGCACAATAATTTGAAATTTTGGAGACTGAAAATGAAGGGAATATTTACTTAGGAATACCTTGATGTTGTTCAGCATTTCAGTGAGTAAACTGAGAAAATATATGCTTAGGTTGGTACTAGGCTATCGGCCTTAGGGCCTATGCAAGCCTAGCCATAATAATTCCCTGGATATTTCTTCCCACAATATTTACTTCTCTGGACCCCCATCTAGATGGGCGACTGACATGATATAGGTTCATAGGTTGGTACTAGGCTATCGGCCCTAGGGCCTATGCAAGCCTAGCCATAACAATTCCCAAGTTAAGCTCACTGATATTTTTATAGCATGACTTCAACCATCATATTTCTTACAAATACAAGCAACCATCCTTAATTTACTAAAGCAAACACTGATCTGGTCAGAATGAGAAGTAAATGAACATTGCTTCTCATATGCATCACTTTGGTACCTGAAAAATCCGTGATAGTATGGAGAATATACTGTGACATCACAAATCTTCATAAATTCTGTTCATCTGGCAATTGTATTCCCTTACACTCCCAACCCAGACATCAAAAAGTACACTGTTGTCCAAAAGCAAAGACTCCTATTTCACAGTACTTAAAGATATATACAGGTATATGTGGTTATATGAGTTCAGGGCTCATTTGCTGGGGCTTGAGTGATAACTCCTGAATTTACTGTGATGGCATGCTGAATACTGATGTGATCCAAACCATGCGATAAATGACCCAGAGATAATAACTGCAAAATAGGCAAGTCCTTCAGAAGTTCCAGTAACTGCAGCACACCAGTCAGTATAACAGCTTTACTGCTGATCACTGTGACAGGAAAAACAAAAAGAAAAAACTCGCCAGAGTGGAGAAACCTTCATGCCTATACTTTACAGATCATCACTCCCAGAGAAATATGAAAAGTAGTAGTGATCCACTTAGAAGATGGTTGGTCTGGCTCTGCAAATGTCTACTGATGTTACTGCCACAGTTTCATTCTGTTCCATACATTTCCTGATGGTGGGTTTCAGGTTTGGATGAAGTGACACAGTTTTAAGCAACAAAACCTTGATTTACACACTGCACTTTATCAACAAAGGCCAGGAATAGAAAGAAGCAGTAGCCAAACTGCTTTGTCAATAAATAAGTAAATAAATAAAAATTATAGTCCAACATCTATCACCACTCCAACCCAGGAATAAAAAGAAACAATGGCTAAACTGCTTAAAGACGCTACAACCAGCTAATATGCAGAAATTCTGCAGTTATATTTCAACATGATTGTGATGACTCCACCAGATAAGGGTGAGTGATCATTTACTATCATAAATAGTTTTAAAGGCAAACATAAATCAAATAGGTAAACATTACTAACACCCCAGTAAAACAGTGACATTCAATGTTGTCAAATCATGGTGCCAGTAAAGTGTCTTGTCTTTAAACTTAAAAACAGAACTTGTAGCTTTAGTGCATAGGCTGTATGTGCACACTGAACATAAGCCTAGCCAGTACTTATAAAAGATGAGCTCTCCTCCAGCAATCTGAATAACATCTTGATGTTTTTAAACAAGCTTTTTCTGGAAGCTGGCAAACAGCTAATACACAGAATTACAGCTTGATCATGGCAAGTAGTTTTTGGAAAGATTTTCAAAATAAATGGAAAATTTTGACCTACTTTTCATGTCTTCTTACTGACCATCCTCTGGTCTAGGTCTGCTCATCGTGTCGTCTTCTCATATATATAGTTTACTATGGTATATTCAAAAGGGGTCAGGTCGAACAGCTGCAAGATTGAAAAATAATGTTGCATTTTCAAATGGCGGAAGACCAGAATGTCGAAAATGGGAAACACAGAAATGTGTATTCAACATTTTCGACATTTCTGCCTTCCACCCATGTTACTCACCTTACCTGTACTATTTATCAGGGGAGCTATGCCCCCTACACCCCCCATACCCCCTGCATATTAAATATATCAACACCGAGCTCACACTACAGTGAGGAAATGGCCTACTTCCCTGTTCCTCACTGAAGCATGACTTCCCTCCACAGTCTCGGCATGTCAATTGCCAAAAGGTCGAGTGTACCATGCAACTCGCCTGAACATGATTGACCACTTTTGGTTCGGTTTCCTGTCCCTTGGAAACTGTGATTTCGTACATCGGCCATTCAACTTACTACAGTTTGTGTGAGTCATAGTAAACCTATATATAGGTTCATAGGTTCATAGGTAGGTACTAGGCTATCTGCCTGAGGGCATTTTTAAACTTAGCCAGAGTGGGTCGGCTTTCGCTGCCCCATTGATTAATTAACTGAGCCTCTGTCAAGCAGAGCCAATGAAGTGATCCCAGGGGTGTATTTTCTGTTACCCATCCACTCGTCAAGGTTTTTCTTGAAGAGTGTTAGTGAGGGGCTCTGCCTAATGTAGTTAGGAATTTTGTTCCAAAGCATGGGGAGTCTCTGTGATAGGAATCTATCCCTCCAGCATGTTTTATTTATTGTTGTGGCGAGGTTTAGCTCACTAGAGCGTGTGGCTCGCAGTGACTTGAATTTCTTTAGGTGGAGCATGTCCATCAATTCAGAGTTGGACATGGCTTTGTAAGTCAGGCAGAGATCACCTCTGAGTAAGCGATATGCCACTGAGTACAGCTGGAGATTTTTCAGTGGGGCTGCATAGGACATATATTTGAGGCCAGTAATCCTCTTGGTGAGGTGCTTTTGTGGTCTTTCCAGCTATTGGAAGTGTCTTGTGAGGTACATCCCAAATGGAGCATTGTACTCTATGGTGGGTCTGATGTGTGATGAGTAGAGGGGCACTATAACCTCTTTATTTCTAGATGCGAACCCCTTAGTAATTAGATGGGCCACATAGAAGGATTTCCTAACTACTTTGGCAATATGATTGTCAAAGGAGAGATTACTATCTACCTGGCTCCCCAGATCTCTTATTACCTCTTCTGTATTAAGGGGGCTGCCGCCTATGTGGTAATTCGTGGGTGTTTTGTTTTTCCCAAATGGGATGACTATGCATTTTTTGGCATTTAACTTGAGGCCATGACTTTGACACCAGGTGTCTGTCTCAGTAAGGCCTTTTTGAAGGATGTCCGTGTCAGCCGGAGAGTAAATTATGGCTCCCAGTTTGCAGTCATCAGTGAACTTGGTTAGCCGTAGTCCTCCTGTGTTTGCCTGTACTTCTGAGAAATATATGCCAAACAGTAGGGGTCCCAGAACCGAGCCTTGCAGGACACCACTTGTGACTGGTTTAGAGTCGGACCTGGAGCCCTCTATTCTTACCGTGTGAGTTCTGTCTGTAAGCCAGTTGGCAACCCATCTTGTGATGTAGGGGTTTATGTTCAGGCTGATGAGTTTTTCTATAATACCTGAGTGAGGAATGGTGTTGAACACCTTGGTGAGATCAAGGTAGGCTGTGTGAACCACCTTTCTCTCGTCTATGGCCTTGGCGACTGTCTCAAAGAAGTCAACCAGGTTTAGTAGGCATGATCTGCCCTTAACAAAGCTGAACTGGGTCGGGTCAAGTGTTTGGAGGTTCCCAATGCCTTTGTCAATGAGTTCCATAGCCTTGCAGACCAGGCTAGTCAGGCTTATGGGGCGATAGTTACCAGTCTCAGTTGTGGCCCCTCCTTTGTGGAGCATAATAACCGTTGCTGTGCACCATTCTATGGGCACATAGCCTGTGGAGAAGCTGAGGTTGAACAGTGTGTTTAGGTGGAACGTTAGTTCGTTCTGTAGTTCGTGCAAGACACAGCCTGGGACACCATCTGGCCCCATTGATGCTATGTTTTTGGCTTTTGAAAGGGCTGTTTTCACCTGTGCTTCTGTGATTTCCCAGACACTACACTTTTCCGGTATTGTTGTGGGTCCTTTTGAAGGTGAGAGGGAGGTGAAGTTTGCACTGAATCTATCTAACAGGATGTTGGCAATATCAGTAGGTTCAGTATATTTTGTGCTATTTTGCACTAACTCAAAGCATATCTGCGAGTTGCCACTTGACATAGCTAAAGAAGGCTTTGTGGTTATCTTTCGAATTCTTGGCTATTTTTCTTTCAAAGTTAGCCTTGGATGATTTTATGAGGGACCTTAGTTTCTTAGTGATACTGATCAGGGATGTCTTTCCTTCCTGGGATTTGCTTTTTTTCTGAACTGTCAGGAAGACTTGTGACTGGTTTAGAGTCGGACCTGGAGCCCTCTATTCTTACCGTGTGAGTTCTGTCTGTAAGCCAGTTGGGGGTGGTGGTGGGGTGTGGACATCCAGGGTGATTAGTTTATGGTCTGATCTAACCAGTGATGGGTTGACCTCCGGTACGGAACACCTGTCGCCCATGTTGGTGATGACCAGGTCCAATATGTTGTGGCTAGTGAACTAGTTTCCTCCTTCTGTTGTATAACTTGTTTATGGCAGAGGTCCACCAGACTGGTTTCCTTCTCTTAGGGGAGTAAGTCTTCGTCTTGCTAGGGATGGCACGATCCATGCATCCTTGTAGGTGCTCATAGAGTGCAATTGTAAAGGATTCTGCATCTTGGGCAGTGTTATCCTTTAGCGTGGGGGCTGTGAAACTTAACACCTCTGCCTTAAGTAAGGTGAAGTTTGCTTTAGAAAAGTTTTTCACTGTAGTTTCCTTTGTTGGGGGTGGTGGTGGGGTGTGGACATCCAGGGTGATTAGTTTATGGTCTGATCTAACCAGTGATGGGTTGACCTTCGGTACGGAACGCCTGTCGCCCATGTTGGTGATGACCAGGTCCAATATGTTGCGGCTTCTGATAGGGGAGTTTTCCAGCTGATTCAGGGTATTTGAGTGGATAAATTTGAGGAAGCGCTGAGCCTGGAAGTTTGTACTCAAGTAGTTTTCCCAGTTAATGGTAGGCCTATATATATATATATATATATATATATATATATATATATATATATATTTTTTTTTTTTTTAATTATAATTATATGTATTTCCTTTTTAGAAAATTATCTTAACAATGGCCCTAACAAAATTCATAAATGAAGAGAGCATCCTGTGGAGCACATCATCCAAATACATTTTTGTTCTTTTTTGTGGAAGACTGTTTTGAGGTCAATAATGTCCAACAATGCGTGTGCTATTCTGGAAATAAAGCACTCCCCTGGGTGTTCTGAAGCCTGAACCTGCAAGCATTGGGCCTCTATAGCCCTGGAAGGGCATTGTTTAGTATTTTATTATATATATATATATATATATATATATATATATATATATATATATATATATATATATATATATATATATATATATATATATAGTATATATAATTGCTGTTGCAGGAAGTATTTTGCTTACAAAATATTAGTTATGTATGTATTTAATGTCTAAATGCACACACATATTCAGAAGCATACACAGACATACTCAGACAGACATAGAAACAAAGACATTTAGAAATACAGACAGAAAAGGAAGACTCACTGACACACACACACATGCACAACAACTGCACACACTTTCATTCTCAATTTTATTAATACGTCTCATATTAAAAAAAATAAAAACATAGCAAGATATTCTAACTCTCTGCTCACACCCCTCCCCCATTCCCATTAGAGTCCCTGATTTAGAAGAAGAAGCTGTTCTATATAATTATTTCATAGATAGAAAAACTCAGGATTAACATTTGTCAATCATGGCATGTACTGAGAGGTTCATACCTCTGAAGGGCTTCTTGTTGCACTCAGTGTTCTCTTTCACACTCTCTGTCTCTCTCTCTCTCTCGCTTACACTTTCAAGCTCACAAATGCACATACACTCTACACACATACACAAACATACACAGACAATCATTCACACACATGCATGCACACTTTTCCTTTATTATTTATTTATTTATTTATTCATTGAGATTTGTTTACTGAGAAACTCCAACTGGGTAGGACCCCATTTTCCGCAGGGGCCTGGGGAGACAAACTCCAAAATATTACAAAACATTTTACAAATAGTAATTATATAGTCATTAACAATAATACAAAAATGCATACAGTTTAAATACTTACACCAAATTAGATATTTATTTATTTATTTATTTATTGACATTTGTTAACTGGGTTAGTCCAACTGTGCCAGGGGCCCATTTTCAGTGGAGACCCGAGGAGAAAAGCTCCAGAAATAATACAAGTAATTATATTTACAAAATATTAAAGCAGGGTCACAGAAACATAGTACAAGTCAAAAATGTGTGCACAACAGTACAATGTATAGGTAAAATAGTTAACAAGCACAATTTCCAAAATTTGAGAACAATATATAAGCATAGCCCAAACAAAAGGTTTAGAGAATACAACACAGAGAACAGTATGAATACAGTTTGCTAGGAGTACAGTATGAATACAGTTTGCTAGGAGTGCAGTATGAATAAAGTATGCTAGGAGTACAGTATGAATACAGTTTGCTGGGAGTACAGTATGCATACAGTGTGCTAGGAGTACAGTATGAATACAGTGTGCTAGGAGTACAGTATGAATACTGTTTGCTAGGAGTACAGTATGAATACAGTGTGCTAGCAGTACAGTATGAATACAGTGTGCTAGGAGTACAGTATGAATACAGTTTGCTATGAGTACAGTATGAATACAGTGTGCTAGGAGTACAGTATGAATGCAGTTTGCTAGGAGTACAGTATGAATACAGTGTGTTAGGAGTGCAGTATTAATACAGTTTGCTAGGAGTACAGTATGAATACAGTGTGCTAGGAGTACAGTATGAATACAGTTTGCTAGGAGTACAGTATGAATACAGTTTGCTAGGAGCACAGTATGAATACAGTGTGCTAGGAGTACAGTATGAATACAGTGTGCTAGGAGTACAGTATGAATACAGTTTGCTAGGAATACAATATGAATACAGTGTGCTAGGAGTACAGTATGAATACAGTTTGCTAGGAATACAATATGAATACAGTGTGCTAGGAGTACAGTATGAATACAGTGTGCTAGGAGTACAGTATGAATACAGTTTCCTAGGAGTACAGTATGAATACATTGTGCTAGGAGTACAGTATGAATACAGTTTGCTAGGAGTACAGTATGAATACAGTTTCCTAGGAGTACAGTATGAATACAGTGTGCTAGGAGTACAGTATGAATACAGTTTCCTAGGAGTACAGTATGAATACATTGTGCTAGGAGTACAGTATGAATACAGTTTGCTAGGAGTACAGTATGAATACAGTTTCCTAGGAGTACAGTATGAATACAGTGTGCTAGGAGTACAGTATGAATACAGTTTGCTAGGAGTACAGTATGAATACAGTGTGCTAGGAGTACAGTATTAATACAGTGTGCTAGGAGTACAGTATGAATACAGTGTGCTAGGAATACAATATGAATACAGTGTGCTAGGAGTACAGTATGAATACAGTGTGCTAGGAGTACAGTATGAATACAGTTTCCTAGGAGTACAGTATGAATACATTGTGCTAGGAGTACAGTATGAATACAGTTTGCTAGAACAAGTACAAGGAGGACAAAGAGTTGATGGGGAAAAGCGGATACGATGAGAAGAGAGGAGGCTAGTTCAAGTGGGGGGTTGACAAGGGCATGACCAAGTCTTTATGAGGAAAAGTTTAAGTTCTTTCTTAAACAGATATTTATGCTAAATGCTTCTTATGTTGAGAGGGAGTGTGTTCCAAACATGGACTACAGAGTATTTGTAAAGGGTCTTACCTATGTTTTTGTTGGGTTTGTATAACCGAAGGAAGCATTTACTGGCAGTACGGAGGTGACAAGGGGGTTTATAGAAGGAGAATAAATTAGAGATGTAGGGACAGGATGAGGGTTCATATAGGATAGAGTGTGCATTATGTAGCTGGGGTATAAGTAGCTGTTTGGAGAATTCTGGCCATTGGAGTACTTAAGAGCAAGACAGAAGTGACATTTGTAAAGTAAGTCGGTGGCAAATCTGGCAATTTTATTATAAGTTTGCTCTAATTTAGTGATAAGAGATGTTTGAACATGACTGATGACAAGAGCAGCGAAAAGAAGGTAGGTTAGGAGTACGGCCTAAGTGAGGGAGGGTTTGTGCAGGGTGACAGACATTTTTGATTACGAAAGAGAAGTCCAAGTTTCTGGTGGATCTTTTTTATACTTTGTTGAATATGAATATCAAATTTTAATTCCTCATCAATGCTAACTCCAAGTAGTTTAGTATAGGGTTCGGGTTTAATAATGGTGCTGTTGAGAGAGGATATAGAGAAAGAGGCTTTGTGCTGGGCAAGTGTTTTAGGGAGGAAGAGGAGGAGTTAGTTTTTTTTTTTTTGGTTTAATATGAGTTGACTTTCAGAGAGCCAGGTATTTACAGAGGAAAAGGTTTGTTGAGTGAGAGCTAGTAGATCAGGGATGTTGTGTGCAGAAGTAATGGGGGCAGATTTGTCGGTGTACTGTAGAAGTGTAGAAAGGTTGGTAGCAGAGTGAAGTTTATTTAGTGAATATATTAAACAGAAGGGGGGCCAGAATTGATCCTTGGGGAACTCCAGTATCAACAGGGAGGAATGAAGAGAGTACAGTTTGCCAGCGGAAGATTTCTGCCTGACGGAGAGATAGCTAGAGAACCAATTGATAGAGGAGGTCGAGAGATGTAGGTCTGAGAGTTTAGTTAAAAGTTTAGAATGAGAGACAGTATCAAAGGCCTTTGAAAGTTTAAGGAAAAGAATGGAGATGAGGAGGTTATTGTCACAGGCTTCAGCTATTATTTGGGTAAATGACAGTAATGCAATAGAAGTGCCATGGTGGGGCCTAAAGCCATGTTGGGTAGGAGTGAGGAGATTGTTACAGAGAAGGTGTTTGAGTAGCTGAACATAGATGCACTATTCCAAGATTTTGGATAGGGAGGATAAGATAACAATTGGTCTAAAGTTAGAAGGATCTGTAGAGTTGCCACCTTTGTGAAGAGGGATAGTATAGAAGGATTTCCAAATGCCAGGGACCAGGGCTTCTGAGATGGAATGGTTAATAAGAATAGAGACAGAGCAGGTGATGGATTGTGCAGATATTTTTAGGAAGTGAGACTGTAATTGGTCTGCTGAGGGAGAGCAGGGTTTAAGTTTATTAAGGAGAGATTTAATTGTAGCAATTGGGACAGGTTGAAAAGAAAAAGCATTGGGGAGAGTTTTGTTATGGGTAGTGGAGGTGTTGAGTGAGATGTACTGATTTGTGTATTAAGTGTGAGGTTTTGAGTAGTTTCTATGAAATAGTTGCTAAGGATGAAGGCAGTTTTAGAAACAGTGTTGTTAGGAAAGGGCTTGGGAGTAGTGGGGTTACCTGGGGTGGAGTAGGTTGTTGATGGTGGTCCAGAACTTTTGTGGATTTTTGTGTAGGCTACTTTGGTTAGAGGAAAAAAAAGCTCTCTTTGTCTTTGTTGGCAAGTTTTTTTAGCCAGGTTTCTGAGCTCTCTGTATGTCTGTAGTAAGAGAGGGGACTTGTTTTTAACCCAGGTTTTCCAGGAAGAATCTCTTGTGTGCATAACTGAGCAGGTTTGTTTTGTTATCCAAGAGGTGTAGTTAGATTTGATTCTGATTTTTCTGGATGGAGCAACAGAATCAAGTTTGTCAAGGAAAATGTTATTGAAGGAATTTACTGCATCATTGAAAGGGAGGTGATAGAGGAAGGGCCAATTAATGCCAGATAGGTTAGAGTTAAAAGTGTCTTAATATTATTATATTATATTATATTATATTATATATATATATATATATATATATATATATATATATATATATATATATATATATATAATTATATTAGATACAATATGAAAGCATTGGTTAAGAGTAGATAAAAGTTGTATGACAATGTAACAGAGAAATATAAAGGTAAGTTAGTAGAAAATAAACAGGAATTGCAATACAAAGTGAGAGATAAGCAGGCTTATAGTATACTTGTAGATAAAGCCAAGGGAGAGAAACTGATAATAGTAAAGAAGTGAGTGAAGAATAGAGAGTAAGGAGATGTAAGGTATGAAGAGGTATTTGTCCACAACTATGTATATAGTTTATCCTGGTGTTGAGCAAGAACACAGACAGGTTTTGGTTAGAAAGACTTTCTGAATAGTTTTGAAGGATGGGAGGGAGTGTATGACCTGATGGATAGAGATAAGGAGATCTAGGCCTTAGCAATATGGTTCAAGTAAAGACAGTGCCAAGCAGATTTGATAGATTTGTGGACAGACAAGAGTTTTTGGTCATTGGATTGTAATGACTGACTGGCAACATGGTTATGCAGAGTGTTATTTAGTGCAGGACAAGCAGATGGATTCTGGATAATTTTATAGGTGGTAAGAAGCTGTGCATATGTTAGTTGATGGGGTAGTTCTAAACAATTTAGGCTTTTTAGTGCTATACTGCTGTGAGTTATGAAAGGGTTATTTGCTGAAAATTTAGCAACTTTGTTACATTTCTCGAGTTTTGATTTTTGGGATGCCAGAAGGTTAGTAAGAATGGGAGTGCCATAAAGAAGTTGGAGCAGGAGATAAGTAGTGGCAAGTGTAGCTTTGGTTGTGTCGGTGAGAAAGTTTTTGGCTCTATAAAGCATCCCTAGTATTTGATGAGTTTTTCTTATGCAATTTTGTATATGCAAATCAAATTTAATATTATCATCCACTATCATCCCTAATAATTTACTTGGTTGCATTATAGAGAGAGGACTTCAAACTTTGTTTCTTCATGGGAGAGGGATGTCGGGGAAAAAAGTAGTAGTTTGTTTTTTTTAGGGTTGAGCATGAGTTGTGAGTTATAAAGTCATGTTTCGGTTGCTGTTAAAGCATACTGAGTATTTTTTTTTGGAGATGTGCCACATTGTCAGATGTGCAGATGAGTGTGGAGTCATCTGCATATTGTATTAGGGAGGCCTGTCGTGTCGATGTGTGGAGGGTGTTGGTGAGAATGTTAAAGAGGAGAGGACCACGGATAGAGCCTTGCGGTACATGGGTGGTGATTGGGAGATATGGAGAGAAGGTGGAGTGAAATTTTACTCACTGACACGTATTGAATAGGTAGCTTTTGAAACATAGAAGGGTAGGCTGAGAGAGACCTAATGAGGACATTTGAAGTAGAAGTTTGCTGTGACAAACCGGGATGAAGGCTTTAGACAAGTCTAAAATAAGGAGATTAGTTTGCCATTATCTCTAACTTTATTAACAGAATTTATATATGTTAGAGGTAAAGTGTTAGTACTATGGGAAGGATGAATGCAGTGTTGCAGGAGATAGTCTAGCAATTGCTTTGGAATATATTTTACAAGTATTTTGGAGAAAGGGGTTACAATTGTTATAGGTCTAGAGTTAGTAATATCACTTGAATTTCCTCCTTTGTGCAGTGGGATAATGTATAACTTTTTCCACAAAGAGGGAATGTGAGATTCCTGAACTGACCTATTTATAAGGATTGAGACAGGGTAGGCAATGCTATTGGCTAATATTTAAGGTATTCATTTGGAAGGTCATCAGCTGAAGTAGAACATGGTTTGAGTTTGTTTAAAAGTAGTTTTATATAGGATGTGGGCACAGGTTTGAAGGTGAAAGTGGATGTGGTGATACATGGCTGCTGGGCAGGGTTAGGATTAGATGTCATGGAATCCCTGGTTACAGATGCTATACTACCTATGAAGTAAGAGATAAACAGTTTTGCAGTTTAAAGTGATGAGTTATTGGGAGAGGGGTTAGGGTTGAAATTATGGCCAGGATGCAAGATTTCTTTAACAGCTCTCCAGAATTTTTTAGAGTTGTGTTTACTTTTATTCTGAAAGATATTACAGCATAATTTTTAAATATATTTACTTTTTTCATTTAATTTTACTTTCACTAAACAGCAAAACACTGCTTAACAAGAGCAAAAAAATGTCAGCCATTAGTTTTTTTACAATCTAAGCTTCACGGCAGCTTATGTTGTAAGTAGGAGACTTGTTTTTAGCTGGCATTACCTGTACATTTATATCCTTCTGGTGAATATTCGTTCTCCACTCAGGGTGGCAATGTACAGGCTGCCCATTCTTTAAGCTAGTTTATTATGCTAGCTATATAAGATGAGTTTACTATAACCAAGTGGATTATCTTAAATGTAATTTTTTATACACATCATCTTTTATCAAATAAGGATAAGATGCTGAGAATATTTCCCTAACATTATTTACTACCTTTTTGTAATAATGAGGTTAATTTTCCTACCTTTTGTTTTTTGAGTAGACTAGCAACCTTAACTTAAACAAGCTAGTGAAGGGTCTCATAAGTATGTGGTATTACAAAAAATAAAGAAATATATATTTTCCTGCATTATGTAAGACAGTTGAAAAAAACAGAATGATATTTAAAATTTCATATTGAGAGTGTTTTTCATAGCTCATTTAATTACATATAATACACCCCACACACACAAATGTATGCAGCCATATAATCTACATGTAATATTACACACACACACACACACACACACACACACACACACACACACACACACACACACACACACACACACACACACACACACACACACAAAAACACACACACACAAACACACATGTATGCATCTATAAAATCTACATGTAATATTATATATATGTATATATACATTTATCTATATATCTATATATCTATATCTATATATATATTGTACACACACACACTTATATATATATATATATATATATATATATATATAATATCATATGTAGATTATATAGATGCAGTGCACACGTGTGTGTGTGTGTGTGTGTGTGTGTGTGTGTGTGTGTGTGTGTGTGTGTGTGTGTGTGTGTATGTGTGATGTGTGAGATGTTTTATTCTATCGGCTTTAGGAATGAGTTTCATACTCATCAGAAACAAAATTCCCTAAATCTACAGCCTGATCTGTCAAGTGTTACATAAACCAGGCCCCACAAATTCCATATATTGTTTTTCTTCAGTGCTTTTTTGGTTAATTCTAATGAATAGATAGTTTGGGTAGGTTTTTTATAAATGGAGTGTCTTGTGGTTGATTTCTTATCTAATTCTAAGATATTTTTTAATCTATTTTTAGTAGTGTCTGTTTTCTAATGTATTATAGTGCAATGAAAATTATACCATGAGTTGTTAATTTTATTATGTTTTTATTATGTTATTTTATTTAATTTATACCATTAGAATCAAGTTAATTTTTCTGGGAACGTAGTATTTTGACTAGCTGGACAATGGTTTTTTTTTTATTCTTTTTATGTTTTTATTTTAACCCTTTTCAATTTAATGCAAGCAAATAACATGCTTATGGTGTTTTAAATATATATATATATATATATGTGGATCTAGGACTGTTGAACGAAAGTTCAACAGTCCGAATTCACTATCACCGAACACACTTTAACAAAAGCGCTTTAACCGAAAAAGCGCTTCCGCTAAAGTGTGTTAAAAATAAAAAATAATAAAAAACATGAAATCTACTTTTACGCAAGGGGGCAAGCCCACCTGCACCCCCACACACCCCCTACTTTAATATTCTCACTCCGAGATTGCACTATAGTGGGGAAAAGGGAATATTCCCTTATCCACACTGTAGTATGACTGGCAAAACAGGCATACTTAGACAAAAATGCTGCTTCGGTGAAAAGCATTTTCGTGTAAGTAAGCCCGCCCATTTGCGATTCAGTAAAAAGTGCATTCGTGCAACAGTCCTAGACCATAAATACATATATATATATATATATATATATATATATATATATATATATATATATCTTGTATGTGCAGAATTTGATGTTATTTTTTTATTTTTTACTTATTGATTTATTGCCTTTTATTTACAAGGATGGTCTGACTGGGCACTCAGACCCCATTTCCAATGGAGACCCCAGGGAGAAAAAAGCTCCATTAAAATTACAAAAATTACAAAACAATTACATAGATAAATGAATTTCAGTTTTTTAAGAGTAGAAATGGGGGTTTAGAATCATGCAACTGGTAATGCAAACAAGACAGAGGTTAATACAATCTGATCTCTGTAGGAGTGTCATACAATAATAAACATGTTGCGTTTGCATATATAGTGATATACAAGTTTCATTTATATAGGAATGATGAAACACTGGATACAGTTAGAAATATAGATATAATTTATTTATATTTACAGGATAAGGTAGGAGAGCTGGAAAGTTAGGGGTTGGTGTAGACTAGACATCTGAGAGAAAGTCAGTCAGGGTGTGAACAAGAATAGATCCACAAGGGGTCTAGGTGCTGTTTTAGGTTGCGCTTAAAGTTAGATGCACAGCTGTCATGTTTTAGTGAGATGGGCAGGTACTTCCACTGTGTGGTTACAAAGGATGAGTGTAGTGAGTCTCCAACTGTTTTACAGCTATTGGAAGTTACTAGCAGGATCTGAGTGCCTGAGCAAAGGCACTGTGTTGGGGAGTAGTGCTTCAGAATGTTTTGTTGAGAAGAGCACATGTTTGGTTTGTGTATTATTTTGTGGGTAATTTGAAGCTGAGTGAATGTAAGGTGTTCAGGTAGTACTAGCCAGTCAAGCTTATTTAGTGTTAAGTAGTGGTGCATACAGTAGGATGTATTAGCTGCAAACTTGGCTATTTTGTTAAAGCATTGCCTCTAATGTATTTAGTAGGGTGGCTTGCACGTAGGTTAATTTGGATGATGCATACAGAAGGGAGGGAAGATGATAGGATGATGTTACGGATTTTCTTGATGAGTCTGTGAGATAGGGTTTGTTCAGCAGAGGAAGCCCAGTTTCTGATGAGTTTTCTTGATGGTTTGGATGATATGCAGGTCAAATTTTAGCATATCTTTTATTATGACTCTTAGTAGTTTGGTATTTGTCACAGTTTCTATGGTGGTGTCCTTTGAAATATTATTAAAGGGTATATAGGTTGTTGAAAGTCATCTGGATGTGAAAAAGTATTTACTTTTTCGGTATTTAGGATTAGCTGAGGTAGGTATTTGACGAAAAGAAAAGAAAGTGGCATGTTAATGTTGTTGGGGATACGGAGATGGGAGGGTGGGTTATACTCTGCTAGAGATAGGACACATTGAATGACGTGTGTGTGAATTAGGTGGCTATGGGGTCTGTATTGTGTTTGTGGTGGGAGATGAGGTGGTGGTTTGACCAGTGTATAGTGAGTTTGGTTGTCCAGAATTGCTCGGGATTGTGGTCATGTTTGCCTTGAAGTGAGTGAAAAAATCCAATTTTTGTTAGGTTTGCCCTGTTGTTTACATCAATTTCTAAGTTGTCTAAAAATTCGCCACTTTTGTTGTGTTCTATCTTTATACCATGTCTTCCAGGTTTTGTCTTTATTTAGCATAAGCTGTTTGGTTTCTTTTTGAGCCATGGAGCAGGGTTACTTTTGGTTCTTTTTGTTCTTATGGGGCCTAACTCAGTATATATTGAATGTTTTACTAAAATGGGTAACAACATCTTCTAAAGTTTGTTTTTTGAGTATTTTAGTTGTACCAGGAGAGGTAGTTTTTAAAGGTGTCTTAGTTACAACTGGAGGGTCTATGTACTTGTTTTAATGCTGCATGTTTGGGGGTGTTACTAGTTTGTCTTATAACAAATGTTTGGTGATGCTCCCTGATGTTGTCTGGGAGACAGCCAAAGGTGCATATGTTTGAGGGTCAGATGATTAGGATCCAGTCTAGTAGTGAGTGCCTTTTGCTGTGTTTGTCAATTCTAGTGGGCGAGGTGATTACTTGAGTGAAACCGAATAGATTAATAGAGAGGATAGGGGAGTCAGTGTGTTTACAAGTAAATATCTATATATAATCCCTAAGTATAGTAGTGTCTTTATTTACATTAGTGGAAAACCACCAAAATATTTCTTTGAGAATTGCAGTGTTGTTGGTTGAGGGAATATATATATGGCTGCAATGCAAATAGCTTTGTACTTGTTCAGGTGTAGGTGGGTAATTGTGTTGGTATAGTTAAGGTATCTGATTATGTTCAGCGTGTTTTTAAAAAGTATTGCAACCCCTCCAGCTTTTTTGTGTACTCTATAATTTCTTGCTATACTTTATCCTGGGGGAAGGATTTCTTCATCTATAGTGACTTGTTTTAGTCAAGTTTCAGTGATGATTGGAATGTCTGAAGTAAACAGAAAAGTCAGTTAATTTTTTTTTCTTATACATTTTCAGTTAAACGTAAGAGTATATTTGGGCTTTGGTTTGGACTTAGGTATGCTAGGGAGCTTGTGGTTTGTGTGAAGTGGAATTTTAGTCAGGCTAAAGATATAAAATACATTCACACATACACTCACAAACGCAGATATGTCTGTGTGTATGTGTGTGCATGTGTGTATGTGTCTGTATGTTTGTATTACAGGTATTACTAATCAATCATTGTGCAAGTGACAATGTACGGTACTTAGAATTACTTGGTTTAGATATTTCAGCCTCATTTAGCCTGCTGAAAACAAACATATCTTATTCTAGTCTAACAACAAATTACATCACTAATAGCTATGCTTGTTACAAAAGTGTTTGACTGGCTCTTGGCTACCATTATAGTTAACAGTGTTTATTCTTAGCATCCAGCATCTGACTCCTGCAAAAAGACAGCAGATATTTTGCACCTTACTGATGTGATGAGCTACTATGGAAACTGAACACTCATGTTTACATTTATGTTTGCTTTAAAGAAACAGAAAACTGAAATAAATACTTTTAAGTCAAGTTTTCAGTTTTCAAAATCTGGCAGCAGAGAACATCTTTCAAAAGAAAAAGTGGGCTTACAATACTTCTACAAAATGCAGCTTAAATGGCACAGCCAAGAACAAATTCAAAACTTTGGACTAAAAAGGGGCAAATGTAGAGATGAAAGCTGGATCACTTCCTTAACTCAGTTAAATAAAGGTAGTCAAATTAGAATAGTGCATTGCTGCCACCAAGTGGTAGCCAGCTGGAAACACATGGAATATTACCATCCAGATTTATAATCAGGATGCTGGAGGTGTTTAATTGGAAGAAAAGGTTATACTTTGTATCATACCAATTCCATAGCTATATACATATATTATATATATATATATATATATATATATATATATATATATATATATATATATATATATATATATTACATATGTGTGTGTGTGTGTGTGTGTGTGTATATATATATATATATATATATATATATATATATATATATATATATATATATATATATATATATATATATATATATATATGAGTATATAAAACAGAGGAGATAAGTGGCAATATGCAAGATGAAGACAAATGAAGAATCTAGCCCACAACATTCAGTTAAGTTCTGAAACAACAAATGACAATCTAAATTACAATCAGAAAAATCTTAGTGAAGAGTATGAACGTTTTAACTAGCAGGACACAAGCTGTTATAGCAGGAGAACAACACAGATGTAGAGTCTATTGTACATGTATGAAAAATACAATGTAAACAGCTTGATTGTCCTTTGCAATTTTCTGCTATATTGCGCAGATTACATGCACTTACTTTATTTTTGGAAGAAAGCACAATGACAAGTGGTAAGTGGAAGTGATACTGTAAGGGTCATATGCAAGTCACAGCAAGTTCAGGGACATACAGCAGAGAGTGGTGACTAACCTGTATAAAGCAGAGATTATAGAATGAGTGACACAGAGCAGAGACTGGTCATTAAGTATTACAAAGCAGAGACTGGTGACTGAGCTGCATAGAGCAGAGATTGTAATCTGAGTGACACAGCTCAGAGATTGGTGACTGAGCTGCATAGAGCAGAGATTGTAATCTGAGTGACACAGCTCAGGGACTGGTGACTGAGCTGCATAGAGCAGATTACATATAATTACTGAATGTCAAAATCGTGTGGCTGTTGGTTTATTTAGTACTTAAAGGTATATTCATTGGTGCACTATTAACTGTTCGCTTCTACCATTCAAACAGTGAGTGTACAAGCTACTGCTAAAGAGGATTCAGATATCACAGATTAAGTGTGAGTAGTAATTATATTCTTGGTTTGCTACATTGGTCTAATTGATTACACTGTTACTTAAAGAAATGAAAAGGGCACAATGGACCCCCCTGGCAAACAGTGTGTGTGTGTGTGTGTGTGTGTGTGTGTGTGTGTGTGTGTGTGTGTGTGTGTGTGTGTGTGTGTGTGTGTGTGTGTGTGTGTGTGTGTGTGTGTGCTTGTGTGTGTGTGTGTGTGTGTGTGTGTGTGTGTGTGTGTGTGTGTGTGTGTGTGTGTGTGTGTGTGTCTCTGCAAAAATTATCTCAGCCAAATTTCAGATACTGTTGTTAAGATATGCCTGACAGAATCTGGACTGAGGCCAAGCTTGACAAAGCATTGGAAAGCCAGTGATAACAACTCGGCTCTGCAGTCATTCATTGTAAGGCTTATTTGGGTGTGGGAGGTGTTCGTCATGCTATCCAAGGTAGGCGTACTCATTTGCCATAAGCTCTTAAGGCTAATCACTCATATAAAATTGTGTTAGCAGAAGCAGATTTATACACTTCTTTGTCATATCTAATTTGGTGACAGTGCTGTGGACTTAAGGCTCCTCAGTGTATCATATAGTGAAATAATTAATGAAACAATCTCAGGTCTTTCCTTCAGAATGCACATCAGTTTTGTCAGTACTCCTCTCATTCATCTATAACAAGCTCACTCAGAAATGTCTATCCACCCACAAATATTGTTTCTTTTTTGTGATGATCACTTGAAACCTACCCCACTAATCATTTTCTGTTATTTTACAATGATTTCTTATAGTTACTCTTACTTTTCTAAGTCTTTACTATTCCTTTATGGACCAGTTTTAAACTTCACCCAGTCTGCCATCAGCATTGAGACTAGCCTCTCATTTTCCACTTTTTCCCATGCCATCCTTTCCCAAATGACCATATCTACCAATCTCTTGTCAACTTCATTACTTTTTCTGTTTCATCATGTTTAGTCAGCTGTCATAGCTAATTCATTTTCATATATTGCCACTACATGTTCAAATTCCCTGCACTGTCATCACCTGCAATCTCCTTGTTATAGAAGTGTTCCGTTCTGAGCCTGTCTTGATGTTTAGTACCAACTACGTACAAATTATATCCATGACAATAAGCTGTAAAATGCTACATATCCAACATATCTCTTTCTCTAACCTCTGTGACAGTGTGAGATATTGCCAGCTATGCCAGAAGAAGTAGGGAAGTGAATGTGTAGCATATGCCAGCACAGCTAACTGGAATTTTGTAAAGAGTTATATATCATTTGTATATCAAACTGATTTGTTCAGATGCTTTTGCTGAAAATGCATTTGAAAAGCTGCTTCTGTTAAAAATGTACCAACACTGTACCCTGCTGGACAGAAAAAGAAATGTACGTGCATTACTGTAACTGTTTAAACGTGTATGTTTTAACAGAGGACACTAGAAGAGTAGTAGTTGATTTGAAACTTTAAAAATAATAAGAAATTAAAGTATTGGGCCTAGGCCATAAATATGTTATTTCACAGAGAGATTGTAATCTGAGTGACACAGCTCAGGGACTACTGAATGACCTGCATAGAGAAGAGATTGCAATCCGAGTGACACAGCTCAAGGACTACTGACTGACCTGCATAGAGCAGAGACTATAATCTGAGTGACACAGCTCAGGGACTGGTGACTGAGCTGCATAGAGCAAAGATTGTAATCCGAGTGACACAGCTCAGGGACTACTGACTGACCTGCATAGAGCAGAGATTGTAATCTGAGTGACACAGCTCAGGGACTGGTGACTGACCTGCATAGAGCCAAGATTGTAATCTGAGTGACACAGCTCAGGGACTGGTGACTGAGCTGCATAGAGCAGAGATTGTAATCTGAGTGACACAGCTCAGGGACTACTGACTGACCTGCAGAGAGCAAAGATTGTAATCTGAGTACCACAGCTCAGGGACTGATGACTGAGCTGCATAGAGTACAGATTGTAATCCGAGTGACACAGCAGAGATTGTAATTTGAGTGACACAGCTCAAATGCCTTCTTCTTAGGAGGTAGTATCAGAAGAAAAAGTTGGGGCTGGATCTTATTCTTCTAAATATGTCTCTGTGGTGATAAAACAATTCAACAGAAATAAGCTTGCATGAATGGACATCTGGTCATAAATACCGAATGTGTGGAATGTTGTTGAAATGATGTATTTAATGTACCTTTTCAATGTTATAAGGAAGGCAGGGAAATATTTCTGGAATTGCAAACTAAGGTGATGGTCTTATTTTCAAAAAGAGAGACAGAAAGGAATGTTCTAGTAATGGAGTGATTACAGTGCTCAGCCTGTCTGGTAAACCCTGTGAAGGGATTTGGAAAGGAGACTTTGTCCAACAGTTGAACCTCTTATTCAGGAATAAAGTTGTGGACTCCATTATGGAGCAGTGGATACTTACTTTGTCATTGCATGGATAATGTAGAAGTGATGGGAATTTACCAATCCTGTCCACTTGTGTTCTGTGGACCTGGAGAAAGCATATCGCGGAGTAGCCTGGAATATGGTGTGCGTGTGTGTGTGTGTGTGTGTGTGTGTGTGTGTGTGTGTGTGTGTGTGTGTGTGTGTGTGTGTGTGTGTGCTACAACAATATGGAGTTCATTCTTACTGTTAAGATGAAAAGGTCAGGAAAGGCATGAGATTTTATCAAGTAAGTGCCTTGCTTTGTGTCCTCTTGATATCAAGAAGCAACCAAGATTTGGACAGTATTCAGTTTTCAGGACATAAACCTCTGTGCTTATAGATAATGCTGTTTCCTTGGCCTCAAGTAGCTGTGATAGCAGGTATACAATGAATGGGTTTGTTGAATGTGAAGTGGGTGGGATGAGAATCAGCACTTCTAAAGCTAAGATCATGGTATTCTCCCAAAAGGCAGGGGATTGCTTTTTGCAGGTGAGGAAGAATCAGCTATCTCAGCTAGAGGAGTTTGAGTATCGCTAGATAAGTTTGAGTATTTTGTGGTCTTGTTCATGGCTGAAGGTAGAGGGGATTTAGAGAATGACCATTTGATGAGTGCCTAAGTAATACAAAAGGCTATGTACTGAATTGTAGTGGTGAATTAAAAGCTGAATTCTAGGATGAAGATCTCAGCTTACAAGTCAACCTACATCCTCACCTATGATCATGAACTCTGAGTAATGAATAAAAGGATGAGATCATAGATATGTGCAGTGGAAATGTGCTCATTCACAAAGCATTTGGCAATCATGGAAGATTTTGGAGAACAGATACTACTCCCCAAGACTGAGAGAAGCAATTTAATGTGGTTTGGGCAGCTGGTGGGGATGCACCAAAGGAAGTTCCACAGGATCTGTATCAGGCATTGCCCATTAGGAGAACCTATGGCACAGACCTATGATTCACTGGAGAGATTACATTGCTCAGCTGGTCTAGGAACACACAGGAATCTTCAAGGAGAAGTTGGAGACCTTGAGATAAGGAAGTCAATTCTACCCTATCCAGCTTACTCAGTTTGGTACCATCATGCCCCTTACCGACCTAAGAGTTTTATGTTATGTGTGTTTATATGTGTATGTGTGTGCATGTGTCTGTGTATACATGTATCTGGACTCACTCAGGTGCATGTAAGTGCATATCTGTGGTACACACACGTGCACACCAGCTCATTCATATATATGTGTGTGGTCAATTGGGTGCATGTGTGTGCACATCCGTGTGCACTGACCCATGTGCATACATATGTGCTCATGTGTTCCTGTTTGCACACTCACTCATGTTTACATGTGTGTAGTCACTAATGCATGTGTGAGCATGTTGACATTCATATGCCTGTGTGTGTGCAATCATGTGTGCTTGCACATACTCACATGTGCTCGTGTGTGAGAGTGTAGTAGTCCAACTGGTGCAAAGAGAAAACCTGCTAAGCATCATGCCTAGTTGTCCTTAATGTCATGCACATACCTGGGTCTCTAAGAGCTGCACTGCATATGTGATGCCCAGACCATGCCTCCAGGGCTGAGTTGTAATTCCACATATAACTTTATGTAAATGGAGTCACTGTAGTGCTTAGTTTTACAACAGCATTCACAGGGATACAGAACTGCCATGTTCTATACCTTAAAGCACCGTTGTGAACAATATTAATACAGTACCTAAATTATCCCGATCTGCCATCTGTTATACAAATAGGGTGCTGATCACTGCCTGTCAGTGAATGGCAGATGGTACATACAAGAATTGCTTTGGATACCAATTTTCTGCCATTCCATTAATTTATTTCAAATCCAGAGTAGGATTACTGAATGTCAAAATCGTGTGGCTGTTGGTTTATTTAGTAACTTAAAGGTATATTCATTGGTGCACTATTAACTGTTCGCTTCTACCATTCAAACAGTGAGTGTACAAGCTACTGCTAAAGAGGATTCAGATATCACAGATTAAGTGTAAGTAGTAATTATATTCTTGGTTTGCTACATTGGTCTAATTGATTACACTGTTACATAAAGAAATGAAAAGGGCACAATGGACCCCCCCTGGCAAACAGTGTGTGTGTGTGTGTGTGTGTGTGTGTGTGTGTGTGTGTGTGTGTGTGTGTGTGTGTCTGCGTGTGTGCGCGTGTGTGTGTGTGAGTGTGTGTGTGTGTGTGTGTGTGTGTGTGTGTGTGTGTGTGTGTGTGTGTGTGTGTGTGTGTGTGTGTGTGTGTGTGTGTCTCTGCAAAAATTATCTCAGCCAAATTTCAGATACTGTTGTTAAGATATGCCTGACAGAACCTGGACTGAGGCCAAGCTTGACAAAGCATTGGAAAGCCAGTGATAACAACTCGGCTCTGCAGTCATTCATTGTAAGGCTTATTTGGGTGTGGGAGGTGTTCGTCATGCTATCCAAGGTAGGCGTACTCATTTGCCATAAGCTCTTAAGGCTAATCACTCATATAAAATTGTGTTAGCAGAAGCAGATTTATACAACTCTTTGTCATATCTAATTTGGTGACAGTGCTGTGGACTTAAGGCTCCTCAGTGTATCATATAGTGAAATAATTAATGAAACAATCTCAGGTCTTTCCTTCAGAATGCACATCAGTTTTGTCAGTACTCCTCTCATTCATCTATAACAAGCTCACTCAGAAATGTCTATCCACCCACAAATATTGTTTCTTTTTTGTGGTGATCACTTGAAACCTACCCCACTAATCATTTTCTGTTATTTTACAATGATTTCTTATAGTTACTCTTACTTTTCTAAGTCTTTACTATTCCTTTATGGACCAGTTTTAAACTTCACCCAGTCTGCCATCAGCATTGAGACTAGCCTCTCATTTTCCACTTTTTCCCATGCCATCCTTTCCCAAATGACCATATCTACCAATCTCTTGTCAACTTCATTACTTTTTCTGTTTCATCATGTTTAGTCAGCTGTCATAGCTAATTCATTTTCATATATTGCCACTACATGTTCAAATTCCCTGCACTGTCATCACCTGCAATCTCCTTGTTATAGAAGTGTTCCCTTCTGAGCCTGTCTTGATGTTTAGTACCAACTACGTACAAATTATATCCATGACAATAAGCTGTAAAATGCTACATATCCAACATATCTCTTTCTCTAACCTCTGTGACAGTGTGAGATATTGCCAGCTATGCCAGAAGAAGTAGGGAAGTGAATGTGTAGCATATGCCAGCACAGCTAACTGGAATTTTGTAAAGAGTTATATATCATTTGTATATCAAACTGATTTGTTCAGATGCTTTTTCTGAAAATGCATTTGAAAAGCTGCTTCTGTTAAAAATGTACCAACACTGTACCCTGCTGGACAGAAAAAGAAATGTACGTGCATTACTGTAACTGTTTAAACGTGTATGTTTTAACAGAGGACACTAGAAGAGTAGTAGTTGATTTCAAACTTTAAAAATAATAAGAAATTAAAGTATTGGGCCTAGGCCATAAATATGTTATTTCATAGTTTTGAATGAAGTCAGAGACACAATGTCTGTAAGATGTATGGTATATTAGCTCCTGTAGGAAGACTGGAAGTGTTTTATGGTTTTATGACTTCCAGGAGCTGCAGCAGATCTTAGCAAGGCTCTGTGTGTGTGTATTATTGACACAGGTGCTAAATCCTGACAGTTTCTAGCAATGGGTAGTTGCAAGGAACCAGATGTCAGATGACTAGATCTATGTGATGTCATTCTGGAATCCATCACTAAAATAATTTTTAATACTAGGTGAGACTGAAGTCTCATGGCACTCTGTTTTGGAAACCTGACACAGAAGGATCATTCACCTCCTTCATCTTGACTTGTTCTAGTAAGTGACCAGGGAACAGTAATTCTTTAGATTAGTCAGGAAAATATAGTGAGATAAGTTACGTACTGTTTTTCTGTATCTGTGTAAATCTATTCATCTGTGTATTTTAATATTCTCTGTGGTTCAAACTCTGGTGTTTATTGCAAATAGTTATTTAGTATTTTCATGTTCTTTTATTAATTAGCATTAAATATATTTAAACTTTCCACTATGGCTAGTCCTTTAGAGAATATTTTCACCTCTGAGAGTACTTATATCTGTTTGTTGCCTCTGTGGCCACTCTTGAAAGCCTTACTGCATTGGTCAAACTACCATTCAGATTAATATTAATTTCACTCAGTAAAACTGGGTACCCTTGTAAGAGCCTTAAAGTAGCTGGCCTGGGAGTGTCTGGTGGCAGTAACTACCATATAGTCTGGGAAGAAAGGACATAGCTAGTAAACCTGTGACAGCTTTTTCCCGGGTGTGTGTTTGTATATATGTGTGTGTGTGTGTGTGTGTGTGTGTGTGTGTGTGTGTGTGTGTGTGTGTGTGTGTGTGTGTGTGTGTGTGTGTGAGAGTGTGTATACAAATCAAATCTTAAAGAGTGTGTGTGTGTGTGTGTGTGTGTGTGTGTGTGTGTGTGTGTGTGTGTGTGTGTGTGTGTGTGTGTGTGTGTGTGTGTGTGTGTGTGTGTGTGTGTGTGTGTGTGTGTGCGTGTGTCAGCTACTTGGAGCAGGGACACAAAACACTGGTTTCACAGAGAGAGTGGTGGAGGACTTGGCTTGGACACTCGGCTGTGGACGTAACTCTGCAGCTGTGGCAGTGCAGAACTTCACTGGGGACCTGGAGAGAGACAGAAACAGAAACCCAGACCTTGGACTGAGTGTCTTTCCTGTGTGCTCTTAAGTGAAATTGTGTTTGATACAGAGAACTGCAATTGGAAATACTTGGTGTATTCATTTTTGTTCCAACTGAATGTCCCACTCCAGGGTCAGTGGTGAGGATTCAGACTCCTTAATTACTGGCCCAGAGTGGGGGATGTCACAACCTCTTCTAGCTAATCTGCTCCATCACATTATCGTCTTTACAAAATCTCTCAATACATATTTCTCATGCCTGTTCCACACCTACATTATCAACTGTTCCATACTACTCTAACCTACCTTTCCTCCTTTTCCTTCAAGCATTCCTAAGATCCTTATAGGTTCATAGGTTGGTACTAGGCTATTAGCTCTAGGGTCTACACAAGCTTAGCCATAACAATTTCCTGGCTATTTCTTCCCACACTATTTACTTCCCTGGACCCCTGTCTAGCAGGGTGACTGACGTAATCCCCGGAGTCAATTTCCTTTCTCCCATCCAATCATCAAGGTTCCTTTTGAAGAGGGCCAAAGAGGTTCTCTGCTTGACATGTATGGGCAGTCTATTCCAGAGTCTGGGGAGTCTCTGGGTCAGGAACCTATCCCTCCAGCATGTTTTGTTTATTGTGATGACAAGGTTTAGATCCCTGGAGCGTGTGGCTCTGAGGGATTGGGATTTCTTTAAGTGTAGCATGTCCAACAGCTCTGGGTTAGACATGGCCTTGTATTTTAAGCAGAGATCGCCTCGGAAAAGACATTATGCAACAGAGTATAACTGGAGTTTTTTAAGGTGGTCAGCATAGGGCATCTGCTTTAGGCCTGTGATTCTTTTAGTGAGGTATTTCTGTGGCCTTTCCAGTTGTTGCAGATGTCTTGAGAGGAACATACCAAATGGGGCGTTGTATTCTATAATTGGTCTAATGAGGGATGAGCACAGTGGGACAATGACCTCCATTTTTTTCTGAATGAAAAGCCCCTAGTGATGAGGTGTGCCACATAGAAGGATTTCCTGACTGTTGTGGCGATGTGGTTATTCAAGGTGAGACCACTGTCCACCTGTATCCCTAAGTCTCTTATCACACTTTTGGTGTTTAGTGTACTGCCACCTATGTGGTAATTCACGGGTACATGTTTTTTTTCCCAAAGGGGATAACTATACATTTCTTGGAATTGAGCTTGCGCCCATGGCTCTAGCACCAAGCATCTGTTTCTGTAAGGCCCTTTTGTAGAGTATCCACATCATTTGGGGATTCAATAATGGCTCCCAGTTTGCAGTCATCTGCGAACTTTGTTAGCCAGAGTCCCTTAGTGTTGGCCGGTACTTCAGAGAAGAAGATGACAAACAAGAGAGGTCCCAAGACTGAACCCTGAGGTACTCCACTTGTCACTTGTCTGGAACTGGATTTGGAGTCAGCTACTTTTACAGTGTGGGTTCTGTCAGTAAGCCAGCTGGCAACCCATCGAGTGATGTATGGATTAATGCCCAGCTTAGTAAGTTTATCTATGATTCCAGAGTGGGGGATGGTGTCAAAGGCCTTGGTGAGGTCCAGATAAGCTGTTTGGACTGCCTTACCCTCATCCACGGCCCTGAAGACTGATTCAAAGAACTCAATCAGGTTCAAGAGACAAGATCAGCCTTTCACAAACCCAAACTGGGTGGGGTCCAGTGTTTTAAGGTTGCCAATGTCTTTGTTTATAAGTTCCATGATAAAACATTCCATGGCCTTGCAGATCAGGCTCATCAGACTGATGGGGCATTAGTTCCTGGGATCCAACGTGGATCCCCCCTTGTGGAGTGGGATAACTATAGCTGTGCGCCACTCAGTGGGCACAAAGCCTGAGGTGAGGGTATGATTAAACATGACACTTAGGTGAAGTGCCAGTTCATTTTGTAGTTCATGTAGTACACAGCCCGGGATGTCATCTGGTCCCATGGATGCTGTATTCTTAGCTTTGGAGAGTGTGTTTTTTACCTGTGTGGCCGTTATTACCGGAATTTGGCAATTTTCCGGTATTGAGATGGGCCATTTAGGGGGTGAGAGAGGGGTGAAGTTGGCTCTGAATCGATCTGCCAGGATATTGGCAATATCCTTGGGATCAGTATATTTAATGCCAATCTGTTGTAGCTCAGAGCAGATCTGAGCATTGCCATTTAGATTCTTGACATAGTTATAGAATGCCTTGTGGTTGTCTTTGGAATCTTTGGCAATTTTATTTTCGTAACTAGATTTGGAGGATTTTATGAGGGATCTCAGCTTCTTACTGAGGCTGGTAAGGGAGTTTTTTGCATCCTGGGATTTTCCTCTTTTCTGCAACAGTTTCTTCCTTTTGTTGTAAAGTTTGTTTATGACAGGGGACCACCAGATTGGCTTTTTTTTTGGAGGAGAGCATCTTGGTTCTATTTGGGATGGCACGATTCATGCATGAGTGGATGTGCTCGTACAGTGCCTTAGTTTAGGACTCAGCAGTCATACTTTCAGTTCCCATCTGCATGGGTGTCATGAAGTTTGTAACTTCTGACTTGAGTTGCATGAAGTTGGCTTTGGAGAAGTTTTTTATGGAGGTTTCCTTACTGGGGGTGGGGGTGGGATGTGGATGTTAAGGGTGATTAGCTTATGGTCTGACCTGACCAACGAGGGGGTGACCATAGGTATGGAGCATCAATTTCCCATGTTAGTAATGACCTGGTCTAGGATACTGGAGCTCCTGGTGGAACTATGGATTAGTTGATCCAGGGCATTGGAATTTATGAATTCCATGAACCGTTGAGCAAAGGTGTTGGTACACGAGTAGTTATCCCAGTTAATGGCAGGGTAGTTGAAATCACCCAGTATTAGGGTGTTTGGTTGTAAATTAATATTTTCCAGTATGTTTAGAAAGGTGTAATGAGAATCTTGGGGCATGGTGGGGGATCAGTAGCAAGCTACAATGTGGATTGCAGTCTTACCTAGTGTTAGTTGCACCTGGAGAATTTCAGACGCATTTTGTTGGGCAACTAACCTGGTGGTGTGAATATCCTTGGTGAATATGGACACTCCTCCAACTTTAGTGTTTTGATCCTGATTTGATGGCCAAAAAGTGTGGTAAGAGTTGTAGCCTGGTATTGCAAGGGTGCTCTCTGGAGCCTTGAAACAGGTCTCAGTTACTGCACAGATATCGATGTTCTCCATTTTTAGGAGTGCCTCAAGAGAGTGCATTTTGAGGTTTAGACTTCTAGCATTGAGTAGCATTACCTTCAGATTTTACATGCTTGTACCTGTTACGGAGGTGATTTTGTCCTTTGAACTTTGCCTAAAAAAAGCACTATAGAGGTGGCAAGAGCCTTAGCCAGTAACCTGAATCCCAGGGGCGACAGGTGCACACCATCTCTGGCAATGCATCATGGTCTGTTGATCATGTCGTTCCAGACAGACAGATACTGGATCCAATGTAGTCTATTTTTGCTATTGTACTACCTGCTTCTCATTTTACATAGGGAAAACAAACAGGGTGTTCAAGGATAGAATACTTGAACACCTTAGGGATATCAGGAATGTTAAAGAAACCAGCGCACTATCACTACATGTAGCTAAAGAGGATAAAGAACATACATTTAGCTTTATGGTACTAGAGATTCTGCATAGTACCAAGAGAGGAGGTGACATAAATAATAGAACAGAATCTAGTGAACAGAAATGGATTTTGCGCTTTCAAGCTGATAAATCTCCTGGTTTAAACAACAGAGTTTCCCTGAAACCATTCCTTAATGCACAGCCATTAAAGCATTGATCTCTCTTTTAATATTTTATCATATATGTTTCAATAGTCCATCTTTTATTATTTTTTACTATTGTATTTGTTACCAGTTTTAAGTACATATTGTTCATTTATTCTGTTTTATTCAATTTTTTAATGATCTATATATTCTACAGATGTATTTTATCACATGGCTTTTAGCTATGATGCACATTTAATCTGATTTTTGATTGGATGTTTTAGTGTTTAAAAATGTAACTGCTATTCTATCTTTGTTGGTCTGATGAAGCGGATGTTATTCCGAGAAAGTGCTTACCTACTACAATAAAGGACATATTGATTTTCACTGCTGTGTGGAACCAGATTATTTTTCTTTTTCTTGTATCCTCTGTTTTTTGCATCTGATTTCTTATTTGGTTCAAGGACTGTTTTCGTTTAGATACTGGATCCCCTTTGAATGACACCAGAAGCTTAGCAAATTGTTGAAGTCAATCATTTTATCCTTATATTGTGGTATCATTCTGGCCGAAGGCAGGATGCTACTCAAGGCTAGGGTCATACCTGCGTGGGCCACATGATCCGAGAGCTCTTCCATGTCTCTTTTCATGTAGTCCAGGGAGGTACATCTCGAGTCATTCACTCCAAAATGGACAATGACAGAGTTATATTTGTACTTGTTGTGGAGTGACATTGAAATTATGTGTCATTTCTCCTCCCTTCAGTCCTGTCCATATAGTTGTATGTCATTTTCTGAACTCTGTAATGTTTCATGCAACCTACTTTCTACAAATAAAATTGAGTTTGTATTTGTTATCAGTTTTTGCATCTTTTCTTATCATTCATCCAAATATCCTAAATTTGCTGCAGTTTCTTGTGTTCCCAACCCTCTCCCAGATTAACCTCACCACAGAGACAATTACCAGGACACCTCATAATATTTCCTTTTCACGTTTTTCCTCAGAGACCCATCCTCACTGAACCATTCAGCACTAACTTCCACCTGCTTAATATATTCTCCTTTCCATCCATACTATCTTCTGAACCTCATCCATCCAAATATACCACCCTCATCATTTACAGGTTAGGCATGAGCACACATGTCCAAAGATTGGAATGCCCTGACTCATCATTTCACCATCAATTATTGTCTTTTGACTTATACTAGCTCATCCGCCTCTTCACACAAATTTCATTCACACATCCTGCGGCCTCCCTATATATTCTTCCTCATGTTATACACAAATGGTGGCATTAACATAGTACCAGAGACAGTATTATCATCATAAATGTATGAACCTGACCAACAAAAATGTAGGGAATCCCCTACCCTTTACCCATCTATTTGATCACCTTCTCATACTATTGCTTCTCATTTTGCTCAGCAGTCATATGCCCCATTGGATGTAAGCTAACTCCTAAAGATTTCACATCACCACACAACAACAATTACTCACCTAATTCTAACCTCCTCGCTGCCACTAAGATTTGTTTGATCTCATGAAAGGTCACCTCAGCTATATCCACAAGCCAAGTGAATTACCTTAAAACCATTGGAAGTCCATCTTTACCTCTCTTAGTAAAATGAAGCAGTCAACAACTAAGCTTCCAAACTCTGTCTCATTCTCCCCTTTCTCCTATTCCTACATAATGTCATGTATTCTTCTCACCAGGACTTCACTAACCAAGGGAAATAATAAAGATAATAAAGGACACTTTTTATGAATACCTTAATCCATTTCCACATCACTGAACAGGTTGCATTTCATTTAATTAAATCACAAATCACTGAAAAAATCTTTCAAAACATTTAACTGAAAATTTATTCTGTAGAATAGCATTTCATAGAAAACCTTTTACAAGGGAAATATACTTAAAATGTGTTTTTTTTTCCAGGGGCAAGTCCACCTGCACCTGCCCACAAACTAACTCCACATGCATATCTGTGTGTGTGTGTGTGTGTGTGTGTGTGTGTGTGTGTGTGTGTGTGTGTGTGTGTGTGTGTGTGTGTGTGTGTGTGTGTATGTGTATACATATGTATATATGTGTACAGACATAAATCTGATGTGATAATAAATCACATGTAAGCTATCAGACCAAGCTATGCTGCTATTTTTCTGTCACTTAATGAGACGGGAATAGTTTGTCTTCAGACTAATGAATTGCACCTCATTTTCTGAATTGTAATCTTAATCTGATTAGTTTAATGGTAACATTACATGTTGCTAAATGATTAAGAAAACCAGTCCCATTGTCTTGACTGACAGAATGATGCCACCAAAATTATGTCATTGTGACAACAGCATTAGGCAGGAATGGAGGTTGATTTTGACAGAAATCTTAAGAAGCAGTATTTGTCTAATTATAGTTTTATTATTAGAAGCTTAATAAGCACTTCCATGCTGTCTTAACAGCTCCATGATTATGTCCAAAAATGTTAACTACTTTAATGTAGAAATAGTTTATCTAAGCTGAAGCAGATAACTGGCAGACAAGCCTTTCAACATGTGATAGCACAATACATAAACTAAATTGCTCACTATGACTCAAGTTACGCTATATACTTGTGCTTGCAGTCTCTGGACACTGGATATCACCAAACAAGTAACAATATTTAATAAGCTTCAGCAACACACAACAAATCTTCTAGTGAATCAAGAATCTTAAGCACATAAAGCTGGTATTTTTACATACTAATGTTTTTTGCTGTTAATTGCAATTTATATTCTAAATTATCTTTAGTAATTAATATTTTGTTAATAAACTGCATGAGTAATGGTTTAAGGTGTTGCAATGTAAAAAGGGTTCTACACTGTAAAGATGGTCCTATCTATATCTCTTGCCATCCTTGACGTTTACTAGGCAAAGGGCAAGACAGAAGTAGACTGCCAGACATTTTTCCATATCATACACATCTTTTGGCAATTTAGAATTCTTTGAAATGTGAAAACAAAGTAGTGCAACCCCCCCTAAAAAAAAACAGGAAAACAAGGAGGACATGTAGACTCCACAAAGAGGGCACCCCAGCCAAGAAATGAATATTTGCCGTGAGGTGGCAATGCTATGCACTATGTCACATTGCTAACCCATTATAACTTATATATAAGTTTAATTTTTATGAATTATATTTAGTTTGGTGATAACTGTTGTCTTCCTGTCAGGAGAAAACATTCTAAAAAGCAAATTATTTATAGAGGGAAAGCTTGGTTGTTATGGTTATCAAGAACTTCTCACCTCAGGTAATATTGGATTCTATGCTCCTTAGAAGATTTTAGTTTCACATCCTGTTCCCAAGAATGACAGACATAAAAGGAGTTATTGCCTGGTTTTATAAAACAAATTTGTAGATATACTAAACAGATTTATTATTGTTTTCTATTGTATTCTCCTAACAAAGCCCTACTACTCAACTAAACCTCCATGCAACCATCTGGAGATATGCAGCATTAAGCAACATAAGAATGGTGTAAAGTCCATTTATTTCACTTACAAGAACAGTGACAGCTATTCCATGAAAGCTGTGATACTGATCTGTTTTGTTTGGCAAACAACAAAATCCCACCATGTGAACATAACCCCCATATATAATCCAGTGAAAAAGCAGGAGTGTTTAAAGATCTTAGTCTTATGTAATGATCATCCAAAAACACATACCTTATAAAAGCATTTAGAATTAAATATACTGGAATATCATGCATTAACAAACCTTTCCCAATCCTCAAGAAAATGGAGTAGTTTTACTGTTGAACCATACCTCTCAACCTCTTAGTGCAAGAAATCTGGACAAAGCCCAACAAAATGGGGAAACAAAGGCCCAAAAACAGGAACATATTTTAAATATTGCTCTTATAAACTTCGAAAGTTACTAGAGTAACAAGGTTTGTTTTAACATGCATGTTCTGAAGGATTTAAAGCCTGATACCCAAATGCATGTCATTATTTAGTGACTTCAATCCTCAGCTTATCCCAATGATTTGGCAGAAAATCACAAATTTTATGAGGAATAGGCCAAAAATTTGAGCCAAAAATCTCGACATCCTGCAAAAATCTGTACAGTTGAGAGGTATGTGTTGAACAAATAAAATACAGCCGCACAAGTTCCAGAAATAGTCAGTTGTGAGCAAGGATCTCTGACAATGACCAATATTTTTTCCTATGTGTTAGTATGGACACAGTTTTCACCTGCTGTGTTTTGCCTGTCAAGCAATGAGAGAGGTCTGACCTATCTTGAATTCCTACTCCTTCAAAGTACAAATAGCTCCTCAAATACTCATTTGAAGGACCCAAGGCTTCATCAACAGATAAATAAGACTATATGCAGAAGAACAGAACAAAATACCTCTGTCGATAAACTGTGTAGTAACACAATTGAAACTAAAACCAAAAAAATGGCTGCAACCACACAGAAACACAGCTGAAGTCCAATTCTATGTAATTCCAACAGGACAGCTCAGGTCAGGAAACACGCACAATTCAAATAAAAATGAGTGCATGCTGATACCACTCAAAGTTCTAAGTAGTTTTATATCGGCACACATTCATTTTTATATCAGTTGTGATTGTTTCCTTCTGTGTGGTTGTATTCATTCTTTTAGATAAATAAGACTGTTATTATGAGAGCTTTATATCTCAGCATATTCATCATCTGTGGAACAAACTTCTACTACTTGCCAAACAAATGAGCACTACTGCCAACTGTAATCAAATCCTAGATAATTGGATGGGTAGCTCAAATTTTCCCACTCTATTTTAATGTTTCTTGCTTGAGGCTCTAGGGAACTTTTGTATATGGTTCATTGATAAAGCTTGTAATAGTCTGTAGCTAGATTGTCTTGAACTTAGCTGTGAACCAATGAAACCATCCTGATGATAATGCCCATCAGTACAACGCCCACATTGCTACTCTTTTCAGGCACACTAATTCAATCCCTACAATATTTTGAAAATATCAATTGTCTCCTGCTACCTTACCCTTCTTGCCCAATCCCATCCACATTCATCAAAATCTTCTTTATGCGACACCCAAGATCTTCACCTATTCTTTTTCTTTCTCGCTTTTTGCATTCATCTTTTCACCAACCATGGTGTATGCTGTGCTTCCACCTTCTCCCTGGTACCCCATCTCCCATCTCGAAAAAAGTTCAAGCAATCAACTATCAACTGTATTCCAGCCTTATACAATCACCCAGTATGAAAGGTAATTTACTTTACAACCTTGTGCCTATTAGCAACTGAGCTGCTGAAAAATTAACTCACAAAGTGTAAAATGACAATCTGTGTATCTTCTCCTATCTGTTTTTCCTGAGATTCTACACAAGTGAGATAGTTCTCTCTGTAAAGATAGGTGAAGGCTGGCAGCCTAGCGAGATAGAATTTTGTGGATAATTCTGTCATTTGTAAATATTAATGTAAGCCACAGGCTTGTTCTCTTAAATGTGAAAAAACTGTATTGGATGTTGAACTGGAAAAAATGTAACAACAGTGCACTCTGCTGTAAGAAAGCTGATAAGTCAAGCATTGTGAAATTCTTTGATCTAAAACTCGAAGCCAAGATGTCTAGATGGAGGCATTTTGTCTATTGTTTTGAGGCTAGAGTTAATGGCTAGACTTTACATGCATAATTTATTTTATTGCTCTGGCTTTCTGACCAGCTGCAAGATCAAGAGGGCTATTAACCTCTGAGTTTCTATTAGCCTGGGAACCAGAGAGAAATTATGTAATCTGAAATGAATCAGTGGTACAATGTTATCAATTTAAGGATAGAAAGAATGAGGGCATTTAGCATTTGTCTTGAGAACATCCAACATCACCAGCACTGTCTTGATCTATATGTAAGTTTATTTAAGAACTGTGTTTTCTCTTAGATATAGCTAGGAACTAGGAATATTAGATTATTTTTTTCTGTATTGATGTCAGAACTTTTCTACTGCATTATTTTAAGTATTTGTCTGTGATCACTGAACTCTTGTCTAGCACTGTGTAGTAAGAAGTATTGTCTTGCATTTTTATTATTTATTATTACATTTTTAAACCTTTCAAATGTGGCTGTTTTGTTTAGAGATAATTTAAGCTCTAGTGTACATTGCATGTATATAGTGATACTGGCCAAGCCACTCCAATAAGCCTTGACTGCTCAGTTGCACTTACCATTTGGATAATAATACTGCACAGTAATAATTGGACACCCTTTCATAAGGGCCTTTTGGTAGCTGATAAATAGTGTGTGGTGGCAAGTGGTACTACCGTATAATCTGGGTAAAAGTGGCACAGTTGGAGAACCTGTGCCAGCCTTCCCCAGGAGTCTCTGTGTGGTTGTATATAACTCTTATCACAAAGTGTGTGTGTATGTGAGCTACTTGGGCAGGGACATGAAGCACTGGTTGGACAGAGAGGGTGCTGAAGGTTTTAGTTTGCCCACTAGGCTGAGTTCTGGACCCTATAGCTGTGCCAATGAGGAGTCTTATTGGGGACCTGGAAAGAAAGGGAGAAACCAGTCCCAGACTGACTGTGATTTCTGTGTGCCCTTAAGGGAAATTGTACTTTACTGTGTGTGTATTTATTATCTTTTCCCTATATGGATGCCCCTCACTGGTATTAGTGGTGGGGATTGAGGCTCTTTGATTGCTGGGCCAGTGTACAGGTGTCATATATTAATTATTTGGCAGTGGTGGGATATCCACATCACATATTAATTGGTTGACAAATACTAATTGGCTTGTAGGGGTGTGTGTAGTGTGAACTCCTGTAGCTTGTGTGCAGTAATGACTGAGGGTGTTTTTGTACTCTAAATCACCCACACAGTGAATATTCAAGAGTTCAGATCAGAATTGTTTTATTTCCTTGTTAGCTTAGTTAGTCAGGAAGAGCAAACAGCATATCAGCAGAGGCATATGGAAAGCTGACAAGGAGCCAGCTAGCTGACATGTGCCAGGCTAGGGGACTGGTGCATGGAAACCTAACTAAGGCAGACCTGATTGCAGCCTTGGTCACAGCTGAATCAGAAAACAGCAACCAGGAGGACAATCAGACTGGCAGTGGAGAATTACCACACAGAGAATAGACAGCTCAACCTTTCTACAGAGGACTTAAAAATCCATCTGGAGCTAAATAAACTTGAGTTGGAGGCCAAGAGTGTGGAAATAGAAGCAGCTGAAAGACTGAGGCATCTAGAGAGTGAGGACAATGAGAAACTGTGATGTTTGCAGGCTAAGGAAAATGAGAAACTGCTATGCCTGGAAGCTTTGGAAAAAGAGCGGCAGAGGCAGCATAAAAAGGAGATGCTGACTCTTCACCAAAGTTATGGAGGTAATGGGGAAGGGAGTAACTGGACCCCAGAAGCACAAAAGGTCAGTAAATTTCTTCCTCAGTTTACAGAGGGGGATAATTTTGATAGTGTCATTCATATGTTTGAGAGGGTATGTAAACAGTATGGTGTTGACCAGAGGATCTGGGTATGGTTCCTGACCCCCTTACTCCATGGTAAAGCTGTAACTGTGTTGTCTAAAACTTCTGATCAGGAATGTTTTGATTATACTACTGTTAAGAACTGCTTGTTAGAATTTTTTAAGCTAACACCTGAAACGTATAGGAAACAGTTTTGTGATCATAGATGCAAGGCAGATGAAGGTGTGTGTGAATATGTTGCTGAACTGAACACTTATTCTTATAGGTGGGTGAGTGGATGTCAAGTCACCACTTTTAAAGGGATGGCAGACGTTTTGGTGAGGGAACAAGCCCTTAGCGCTTTGCCTGAGGACATGAGGAACTGGTTAGCTGACAATGTGCTACTTCAGATGAGTTGGGGAAGAAGGGAGACCTATACCTAGCAAGCAGGACATCCCTGCACAGGAAAGGGACTGCAGTACTGCTCATGGGTCTAAAGGAACCCATGGTGGGCAGCACAAACTGCCACAACAGAATCTGCCAGTATCAGGGGAAGCCACTAGTCCAGGTACGTGTCCAGGACCTAGGGTTAAATGTTTTGAATGCAACCAGTGGGGCCATGTGGCATACAAATGTCCACAGAGGCAAGGTGGGAACAAAAGGTGAGAGAGCCAGTAAGTGGGAAAGACAAAATACCAGTAGTAGCTTGTCCTGAGACAACAAGGGTCCCAAACTACCATCCTGCAGAGTTCCTGATAGGGAAGTGTTTGGATGAGGTATTACCATGTGCTAATGCAGTTACACACAGTCAGGCTTGGAGACAAGCATGTGAGTCTGGTAGCCTTTGGGAGACCCAGACAGACTGGATACTTACAGCCAGGACTGGTGAGGTGGTTACTTCAGGGAGGAAGCTACCCTGTAGCAGTGAGACTGAAGGTGAGCCACAGCTGCTTGTGGGTACTGATGTTCCCTTGGACAGAGTGACTGCAAAGGTAGAGGTGAGTAATACTACCCAGGCAGACAGTAAGGCACCGCTGTCAGAGGATGCCAGACTTCCTGTGGAAGGGAAGCAGGGAAGGGTTGCAAAGAGAGAGTTGATACAGGCTCAGTTCTCAGACCATACATTGCAAGGCCTGAGGCAGGTAGCTAATGAGGCACCTGATTCTCAAGGGAAGGGGGAATCTGTATACTGGGACAAAGAGCTACTGTATAGAGAGTAGACCCCTGAGGGAGGGCTAAAAGGTGAGAGAGTACAGCAGTTGGTAGTGCCTAGAGCCTACAGTCTGGTGCTTCTAGCCATAGCCCATGATATTCCCTTTGCAGGTCATATGGGCATAAAATGTGCAAAGAGATGTATTATGCAGAACTTCTATTGGCCTGGAATTTCCAGAAATGTATCAGAGCACTGCAGGACCTGTGAGTAGTGCCAAAAGGCAGGCAAGGCAGGAGACAAGGTGAGAGCTCCTTTGATGCCTTTGCCTGTGACTGAGGAGCCATTTCAAGGGGTAGCTATGGATATTGTGGGGCCTCTGAGTAACCCAAATTCCACAGGAAAAAAGTATATCCCAGTGGCAGTGGATTATGCTACACAATACCCTGAGGCAGTGGCTTTGTCCTCCATTGAGGTGGAAAAGGTGGCAAGTGCTTTGTTAGAGATATTCAGCAGGGTAGGTTTCCCAAAAGAAATACTGACTGACAGAGGTGTCAATTTCATGTTAGACCTGCTGGCTTGTCTGTGGAACTACTGTAGAGTAAAGCACCTGAAGACCATTCCCTACCACCCCCAGACTAATGGTCTTGTTGAGAGGTTAAACTCTACAATCAAGTCCATGCTATGGGCAATTACAGACCTGTTTAATAGGGAGTGGGACACATATTTGCCCCATCTGTTGTTTGCTTACAGAGAGGTTCCCCAGGAATCCACAGGCTTTTCACTCTTTGAGTTGTTGTATGGGCGTAGGGTAAGGGGACCTCTAGATTTAATTCATGATGAGTGGGAAGGTGAGTGTGAACATCACAATGAGTCTTTTGTGTCATATGTCCTAAACCTCAGGAGAAGGCACAGGGAACTCATGGGTTTGGCCCAGGAGAACCTGGCAGAAGCCCAATAACAGAAAGAGGTATGGTATGACAGGAATGCTCGAGCTAGAGAGTACGCTGTAGGGCAGCAGGTAATGGTTCTCATTCCTGTCAGACACAACAAGCTGCAAGCAGCTTGGGAGGGACCCTACAAGGTGATAAGAAAGGTAAGGGATGTTAACTATGGTGGAATTGCTGGGCAGGAGGCAGGGGCACAAATTGTACCATGTTAACATGATGATACCTTACCATGAAAGGGAGGACTTGTGCTGAGCATTTGCAGTGGATTGCAGGAGGAGTCTGAGGGAGATCTGGTGACTGATCTCCTCAGTGAGGCTCAGACTGATACCTCAGTGGAAGGGGTAGCAATGTCCCAGCAGCTATCTCCTACACAGGTTCGAGAAATCCAAGCAGTGTTACAGGAGTTTGGGGACATATTCACTGGGAAACCAGGGTGCACCCACCTGGTGCAGCACCAGGTGGATACAGGACTCAAATGGCCTATTAGGTATGCCCCTTGTAGGATGAATGAGAGAGCCAAACAGACTCTGAGGGAGGAGATATAGTAGATGTTGGAACTAGGGGTAATTCAAGAGTCCAACAGTCCCTGGGCCTTCCCAGTTGTGCTGGTGCCAAAGAAGGATGGCAGCACCAGATTCTGTGTAGACTACAGGAAATTAAATAGTCACACAGAGTCGGATGCTTTCCCCATGCCTAGGACAGATGAGGCACTAGAGCAGCTGGGTGGGGCTAAGTATCTTACAACCATTGATCTTGCCAAGGGTTACTGGCAGGTGCCCTTGACTCCCACTGCTAAAGCGAAGTCAGCCTTTGTGACTCCTTTCAGCTTGTATGAGTTCACAAAGATATCCTTTGGGATGAAAAATGCCCAAGTAACTTTCCAGAGGCTGGTAGATAATATCCTAGCTGGAGCAGGAGGGTTTGCCCTTGCTTACTTAGATGATATTGCCATCTACAGCCATTCCTGGCCAGAGCACCTTCAACATGTCAGGAAGTTGCTGGGCAGACTACAGAGGGCAGGGTTGACCATTAAGCCCAGCAAATGTCAGGTGAGTATGGCAGAGGTCCCCTACCTGGAGCATAGAGTGGGGAGTGAGGAGTGGTACGATCAGGCTAGTACCTGCCAAAGTAGAAGCCATTCAGGCATGGCCTGCACCTGTTACCAAAAAGCAGATGAGGGGACTCTTAAGGACAGCAGGGTACTACAGAAAGTTTGTCACCAGTTATAGTACCATAGCTGCTCCCCTCACAGACCTGACAAGAAAAAAACAGATCAGATAAGGTAGTGTGGACCCCAGCATGTGAGCAGACATTCCAGAAGCTTACATAAGCTTTGGGAAGACCCCCTGTGTTAGCCAGTCCAGATTACAGCAAATAATTTGTTGTGCAGGTGGATCCTTCAAACCATGGAGTGGGGGCTGTACTTAGCCAGATTTCTTCAGAGGGAGAAGAGCACCCAGTGGTTTATCTCAGTCGTAGGCTCCAACCCAGGGTGGAATGCTATACAGCTGCAGAAAAGGAATGTCTAGCCATAGTGTGGGCACTGCAGAAACTTCACCCTTATCTGTATGGAAGAAAATTCACCGTAGTGACAGATCACAATCCCCTAACATGGTTAAATAGAGCCAGCCAGCAAAATGTCAAGTTGCTAAGATGGAGCCTAGGGTTGCAAGCATATGATATGTCAGTGCAGCACCGCAGTGGGACTAACAATACCAATGCAGATGGGTTGTCAAGACAGGGAATGGGGTAAGGTATGCTCAGATAAACCTAACCCCCTCAAGCAACATTTCTCAAGCGTCACTTGAAAAACTAGTTTGAGTTCTCCGGGCGGGGGGGGGGGTGAGAAGACAGGTGAAGGCTACCAGCCTAGCTAGGTAGAATTTTGTAGATAATTCTGTCATTTGTAAATATTAATGTAAGCCACTGGCTTGTTCTCCTAAATGTGAAAAGACAGCATTGGATGTTGAACTGGAAAAATGTAACAACAGAGCACTCTGCTGTAAGTATGCTGTTAAGTCAAGCATTGTAAAATTCTTTGATCTAAAATTTGGAGCCGAGATGTCTAGAGGGGGGCATTCTGCCTATTGTTTTCAGGCCAAAGTTAATGGCTAGAATTTACATGTATAATTTATTTTATTGGTCTGGCTTCCTGACCAGCTGCAAGATCAAGAGGGCTATTAACCTCTGAGTTTATGTTAGCCTGGGAACCAGAAAGAAAGTATGTAATCTGAAATGAATCAGTGGTACTGTGTTATCAATTTAAGGACAGAAAGAGTGAGGGCATTTAGCATTTGTCTTGAGAACATCCACCATCACCAGCACTGCCTTGCTCTATATGTAAGTTTATTTTAGAACTGTGTTTCTTTCTTAGATATAGCTAGAAACTAGGAAGATTAGATTATTTCTTCTGTATTGATGTCAGAACCTTTCTATTGTATTATTTTAAGCATTTCTCTGTAATCTCTGACCTCTTGACTAGCACCGTGTAGTAAGAAGTATTGTCTTGTATTTTTATTATTCATTATTAAATATTTTTAAACATTTCAACTGTGGCTGTTTTGTGTAGAGATAATTTAAGCTCTAGACTACATTGCATGTATATAGTGATACTGGCCAAGCCACTCCAATAAGCCTTGACTGTTCAGTTACACTTACCATTTGGATAATAATATGAAACAATAATAATTGGACACCCTTTCATAAGGGTCTTTTGGTAGCTGATAAATATTAGTGGGTGGTGGCAAGTGGTACAATACTTCTTACTACACAGTGCTAGTCATATAGAACTCATCAGTGTACTCCTTTGAGACAGCTGCACTGGCTTGAACTGCCCAACCTCCTAACCTACAATCAGCTCTACCTCTGATATTCTATCTATTACCTCCCCAATAAATGTCCTGCCCTCAGAAACCTAGTACAACATCACTCAGCCAAAAGGCCTCTTAGATCATCAAACAAACTACTACTAGAAGTTACCAACAGCTACAATAGCTTTGGAGACACACTATATAGTAGTTCAGTGGCCAAAAAATGGAACTCTCTCCCTACTAGCATACACAACACATTGTCCAAAGCCTCCTTTAAAAACCTCATTAGCTAACATCTCAAGCAAAGTTGGCAGTGCCATGACTGTTCCCCAGGCTAGTGAAAGTGGATAAAGTACACATACTAAACCTAGAGTACTTGATAACAAATTTCACTATTACTCACAGACACTGGCTAATGTACAATGTATGTACTGTACCTGTGTACTATGTATGTGTTCTACCTATGTTCCAAATTTCAGCTGTAGACCACAAATCTATTAAATACCTTTATTTTTAAATTAATATTTTCTTGTTTGTTCTCCCTACTGTAACTGTTGATGTGCTGCATACCGCTTTAAAAACATGTCTATTGGAATTTGTGTGTATACTGATCATGTCTAAATATCTAAATGTATCTATAATCTTCTATTGTGGACTTTTTCTCCCTGGGCCTCTGCTGAAAAAGGGCCTTTTCGGCTCAGTCAGACACCCCCGGTTAACACATGTAAAATAAATAAAACAAAATAAATAATAGTCTGGGTAAAAGGGGCACAGCTGGAGAACCTGTACCAGCCTTCCCCAGGAGTGTCTGTGTGGTTGTATATAACTCTTATCTCAAAGTGTGTGTGTGTCAGCTACTTGGGCAGGGACATGAAGCACTGGTTCGACAGAGAGGGTGCTGGAGGTTTTAGCTTGACCACTAGGCTGAGATCTGGACACTATACCTGTGCCAGTGTTGAGTCTTATTGGGGACTTGGAGACAAAAGGAGAAACCAGCCCCAGAATGACTGTGATCTCTGTGTGTCCTTAAGGGAAATTGTACTTTACTGTGTGTGTATTTATTATCATTTTCCTATATGGACACCCCTCACTGGTGTTAGTGGTGAGGATTCAGGCCTCTTGATTGCTGAGCCAGTGCACGGGTGCCACACTCTCCATTAGTCTTTTGTGTAGTTCTGGACAGTGTAGACTGGACATTATAGGTATGAGTTCTCAATTATGCATAAAATGTCTGAATTCCTGACTTTAATGCTATGGATTTTTGACAGCTATGACAACATATGGCGTAAAGACTATTGACATTAATGCACTAATCTTACTCACACTTGTCATCCCTTACATTAAAGACACGTCATGTTTATGAACTAGAACAAATTTGTGTAAGATGACAATGTTCTTCAAACCAGGCAGCTGTGGAGCTTGTCAATTTTATACTTGATCTTCTGGATTGTTCTAATGGCATGTACTGAGATGGTTCAGTTCTGTGCTACTAGTTCTGGGTCCATAGTCATGGCTAGTGCATTGCACTTATTCTTTATTCTGCTAAGATGTGATTAGTGTATTTTCTCAAGCATTTGTTTTCTCAACTGACTGCAAACATTTTTTTCTTCCACTTTGTATGTTAAGAACTGGATACAGCTTATTTCTTCCTTGAAAGTGAAATAAGACTGTCTTTTTCCACTTAATGATTTTTGCCTATGAGAGGATGTTCAAGTAAATTCTTTCAGCCATATCTCCAATTCAGTATCCTAAATCTCTAAAATACTTTTATTTACTTATCTGTTTTTTTTTACTACTACTTTTTCAGTCTCTAGTAATTGTGGGATTACCCTAAATAATCTCTTGTTCCAGCAGTTGTAGCAGTCGTAGTTTCACAGGTAGATTCACCTTTGGTGAAGTGGCTTCCCAAGCCACAACAGGACTTTGAATTTCATTTTTAAATACTGATACTACAGTGCAGCCTGAGTGGGATATGCTGTGCTCCTCAGGTACTATCCTTTGACCGAGATGTTAAACTGATGCATCATCTGTCTGAGTTGGTGGTATTTCATGTAAATGCAGGAGATTCAACAAGTCTTACTAGAAAGACTATGGGAACATTTATTTATTGAAAAAAATCAGTAATATTACAAATTGTATACCATCAGATCTAAAAAAAGTCTTACCCCAGGATTCAGCAAGCTTTGCGCAGTATGCAGGAATAGTGCAAGAGCTGCTGCACACATTATGGCCGATGAGCGATCCAGGAATGAGCTCCCGGGATGTGCATGAGTGCTCCTACACAATTCCTGCATGGACACCACTGCTATATGTTAATTACCCCATAGGCTGGTGAAAAACATACAAATGAGGTGAATTAGTGATCCAGGAAATTTTACCTGACAAAACTAACAAAATGTTAGGGTCTGCTGTTGCTCTCATAAATCAATATGTGGAAGAAGCTGAGAGTGGTGCTGATGAGAATGCTGATGGCCAACCCACAGTGAGGAGGAGGAGAAGAGTGTACAGACCTAAGGTAACCTACCAGGGGCTACATGAGCTGGAGATAGTGGAGTGCTATAGGATGGACAGGGACATTTTACAGCAAATTGTTAAGCTGTGCTGGCCACGCCTCACACACAGAACCAACAGAGGGTAACCCATCCCAGTGGATACCAAGGTATGTGTAGGGTTAAGAATACTAGCCACAGGTACCTTCCAAAGACCAACTTGGGATATCATGGGGATCTCACAGGCATCACCATCCATGGTACTCCACCAGTTCCTAGATGCCATGTCAGCACATGCTGGTGAGCACATATATTTCCTCAACACCCCTGAGGTGTTGACCAGCAATATGAGTCTCTTCCACCAAATAGCAGAATACCCTGAGGTAGTGGGTGCTATAGTCTGCATGCACATACACATCAAAACACCACCCAGTGAGCGGGGTAGGGTCTACATAAACTGGAAGGGCTTCCCCTCCATCAACTGCCAGGTCGTGTGCCATGCCCAATTTGCCAGTGGGGATTTCCCATATGGCCACCTAGTGGGGGATTCTGGTTACGCACTGGAGCCATGGCAGATGACACATGTCAGAAATACACACACACCTAAACAGGAACTCCATAATGAGGCAGATGCACAAACAAGAATCATAATAGAGCGTGTGTTTGGGATGCTTAAGTCAAGGTTCTGGTGCCTGGACATATCTGGTGGAGCCTTGCAGTACTCTCCAGCTAAGTGTACACAAATTTTCATTGTATGTGCCATGCTACAAAATATGATCCTGCGGAAACAGCTGCAGCAGGAACAGCATGGGGCAGGGCCATACAGATCCATCACCATTGCCAGATGGACTCAGAGGAGGAACATCCTGAGCCTGCACATGGAGGCAGAAGAAGGCGTGCCCAGTATTCCCAGGATTTGGCAAAGAGGCAATGCGTAGCACATACACTGACATGGTAGGGACCCAGGGAATGACACCTCTCTCTCTGACTCACACATACAGTAAAAGGGATACCAAACATGACACTACCTGTGATTTACCATGTACAGGGAGTGTACTATGTGCATCCAACATAGTCAGCCCTCCAGCACCATCCTCAATACTGGCACAGCCACAAGGTAAGTCACTCTTCATATCAATTGCTGAATGGAGTAGTATGTTCTGCTAGTTGTATCTATGGTATGGATGTGAGCATGCAAGGGAATTGGGTCACTGAATTGGATGGCAGCAGACAGTGAACACTTATATGGGCAGCATGAAATCCATAACAAATACTGGTGTCAACAAAGTAGGCAGTACTAGACAAGGTGACAAATCAAACTGCAGTACATGTGGTGTCCATAGGAACACACATGCATGCCAGTGAGGCTTACATACTCACCACCAGCCTCAGCCAGCAGGACAGGTGTAGATGACCATAAAGAAAGGCTGTGCTAAGGCCTCCAATTGATAGCAATGGTGAATAGCCCCCCTCCAGACCTACACAAACAGACTACAACAGGTCTGGCAGTTGTATGTTAGTTCTGAAGAGTAAAAAGTCTGAAACTGAAATGTAGATCAATAAAACCTAAGCTCTGTACTCTACTGATATGCCTCTAGTCTGCATGATAGGTCAGAATACAGAATGAAATGGAAGCCAACAGAGTACCTGAAATACCAGTACAGTCATAGCAAATGTTTACAGTTGTCAGGTGTGCCCCCCCCACAATCCTATGTAGAAATGCAGTAACATGCACGTGTGGGTTTAATAACAGTGGAGCACGGATTACCTGTGCTGGCCCAATTTACAGGATAGATTGTTGCATGTGTACAATATGCAGGGGTCCCTGTGTTAGGTTGTTGTATGTTCTATGTTGTGTGAAAGTGGTCAGCATGTAGGCATGGAGGGTTGTGTCTCGGCGGCCTGTGGCCAGTACTGTTGATGACAGGGCCATATTCAGACAACTGCAGTGTCAACCACAATGCATCTCAGCAATACCCAATTTAGCAGTCATCCATGCGCACTGTCCAGATGTCAATATCTGTCACCGTCTGAAAGATGGACATGCCACGAATGTGGGCCCAGACATACACACAGTACACAGGTAGAAGTACCAGAGACAGAGTGTATAAAATGTAACTGTCAACTGCACACACCTTTGGAATTGTACATACAGGTTAGCGGCACATTATTTGTCTGTGTACTATGGAATACTGATGTAGTCTGGACAATCACTGGTAGACCACAAAAGACAGAGTTATGAAGTAATGAGAGACTGCCTATGTCTCTGCACAAGGCAGCATAAGGGGAATGTCCCAGTTATATCTGTGTGTCAGCTGCAAGAAGCTTCCATATCACACATACACCCAGCTCACCCCACCATCAGCCACATGTTTATTTATCACAGGTCATATCCCTGCTGTTGGGAATGAGTACAGTATGACCCCCACTTCTGTATGGGAATACCCACAGAATGCAGCATGCAGAGGAGGTGTCCCATTCAGGTGTGTCGCTAGCTGTAAGCAGCACCCTGCCAGCATTCACACCAATGGATTAATAAGGACAGGAACTATTGCCATTAACACCTTGCCCACTTACCCTGTCACCCCAGGGGAATCCAGTGGCTCGCTGCCTGGGAATATAGGAATGACAGAATGCACTGGCCTGCTACAGATGGCCTGCATCACTGACAAATGCCCTACAGTTCCCTGTCAAAGGCCTGTGCCTCACCCACACTGCCAATGTATGTTATCTCATGGAGTCCCAACTAACAACATAACACAGTCCACAGAACACAAATGCAAGGCCATGTTGACAAATCTCAGTTTCATGCCCATGTCCTACTGCATGAACTGTGGACCAACCCCTAAATACCGCTGGGATGAAGGGACAACTATAGGAATACTTCTCAGATATAGCTCACATAATGTTAGGAAGAGGATAGAATAACAGAGTCGGGGATGTAGAAGAATGGACATCATGGAGTGTATGAAGTCTGAAACTCTGATGTGTGCCCCTACTACCCCTGCCTGCAAACCCAGTAATGTGTAGCTACAAACCCCAATGTGAAGGGGAACTGCCCACATATATGACCCCTGCCTCTGGGTAACTGGGTGAATCTGTACAGCTGAGAGGTATGGCCACAACAGGATATGGCCATTCTATTATGACGATATATGTACAAGCAGGGGATCCTCAGCCATCACAGTACCAAGGTACTGGATCATTTACACAGATCCATCAGCAAGTGTCTGCAGCTACCCCTCCAGAATGGCATGAGTGTGCACGAAAATGTAGGCTGCAGACTACAATACTGGACACAGCTTCATTCATCTTGTATTTCCCAGGAAATAACTGTCAGCAAATAAGTGTATCTGTCAGTAGTTGATGACATAACACATCATAGTGTAAAACAGTACATATGTCTGAATATCTCTGCTAACACCAACCATGTAACAGAAGCAGCACAGAGACAATAGTTACAGTATCCCACTATCTTTTGCCCATTGTGACGCCATATTGTCAACCTATCCCCAGATATCCTGCAGAAACAGGTTGCTAGCTGTAGGTGTAGAACACCAAATCCCAGACTGGAGTACAATCTATCTGGAATGGATTCACACACACAATACAGAAGTTCATACTGGGCAGGCTCCTACACTTAGAGAAATGAAGCCCATGTCTGACAACAACAGTGGACTATACATATCTGTCAGTCGCAGATGTCTGTGCACACACACCACATTGCACACCATTCATGCTTTGCACACATGTTGGATTGGAATACTCACACATATCCAAAGCCAACACAGTATAATATGTCAAACATACACACACAGAGATGTGAGGAAGAGAGAGACAGACAGTGACAGAGAGATTTCCATCATGAGGCCTGTCACATCCACTACACATCCAATTGGCCAATATCACATGATGTGCTTATGTCAATCACTGTAGACATTGCTTTTGGTAGCCCACAGCCCTATAGTGTCCGTGGTGCTTGTGATAATTGTGTAACATATAACACAATAGTACAAATCAGTATTCATCTATCATTTGTATACCCAGTCCTGTCAAATGTAAAGTTGTGTGTGACTGAGTGTTGTGTGCATGATTCCAGAGGAATAGTTTATGGCCCATTCACACACACTGAACTTCCCATTGCTCATGTTAGCACTCCTGCTGATGTCAGACACCTTGAAATAACCCTCTGGCCAAGATTCAGCCATATATGCTACGTAGTGGTTGTGATACATGTGCAATATTGTAGTGCAGAAAAATAGGTAGGAGTTCTTATCTCAAACATGGCAACCATCAAACTGTGTGTGTGTGGGGGGGGTGAATGATTTTGAGCCCATTCACAGTCACTACACTTCCCATTGCCTTACTTTAGCAATCCTGCTGATGTCAGTCATCTTGATAACCTTTTGGATAAGAGCCAATCCCATAAGCTCTGTGGCGCTTGCGATAACTGTGAAATGCTGTAGTGTAGCATAATAGGTAGGAGTTCTAATGCCAGACGTGGCAACCATGAAACTGTATGTGTTTGTGTGAGAGAGTGTGTGTGTCCTTGATAATACCTGATATTATGGACATTCACACTTACTACTCTCCCCTTATCCCTCCTTTAGCACTGCTGCTGCTGTTAGTCACCTTCAAAGATACCTGTGAAGAGCTCTTCAACATGTAAGTTCCATGGCATGTGCCATAAATGTGGAACAATGTACTAGCAGTAACTACACAGGTATGGGTTTGAGTCTCATATGTGGTAAGTATTTGAGTGTGTACCTCAAAAGATTTTGGCTGCATTTACACCCAGTACACATCTCAGATCCTGACTTTAGCAGTCCTGCAGATATCATCTACCTTAGAAGTACCTGTTGCCAACCCTAAACCATGTCAGGTCATTGGTGCATGTGGTAAATACATAACATAATGGTCTGTAAACATTATTAGATAGAGGTTTGAATCTCACCCCTGGCAAATGTAAATGTGTGCTTAGGGTAAAATTATTTTTGGGATCTCTCACCCGCTACATCACCCAATGCCAGTATTTACAAGGGCTGGTGATGTTCCTCAACTTTTAAGTACCTTGAGACAGCATCCATCCTATAAGCTCCTTGGCACGTGTGATAAATGCGGTACACTATAGTAGCAATACATAGCTAGGTAGGGATTTGAGTCTTAATATAATACTGGCAAGTGTGTGTGTGTGTGTGTGTGTGTGTGTGTGTGTGTGTGTGTGTGTGTGTGTGATCAGTATCCTGTGTAGAGGTTGCTATGATTGTATAATAACAGGATCCATTGTGGGGTGGGTTTTGCTAAATTATTATGGTGAGGACCTAGTATATGTCACAATGTCCACCTTACAAGGAAAACAGATGTCAAACACCAGAGAGGCTGGTGTAGACAATCCATAGCCCTACATTTGACATTATGGATTGGTGAACAATATAGGCAACCCTTCTATTAGTCACAGAACACTCTCCACCCACATCTAATACACAAACACACTTGGCTAGGAACAACAACTATATTGGTAGTTCCCTGCATATTGCCTCACAGATAGTAACCAGTGTGATTGCAGTGGACTACATGTCTGTTGACCACAATAGTGCCACTGACATCAGAAAGTACTGTGATGTGTTACATCTCCTGACTGAGTGTGTGTAAAGCAGCAAGTAAAAGGACATGGCACCCAGTTCCATCCCTGCAGTAGGCAAATAAATGCTTACAGTGGCCCTTTTGCTATGTTCCCCACTGGACACCTGCAACAACTGTGGAGTCTGCAAATGTAACCCACAAAGGGACAGACACCACTAACTCCACTGAATACCTGTATCATGCTGTCAATGTAGGAGCAAACACAACCTCAGTTCTATAGCCAGGTCTCACCAAATGAGGTCAGGAATGCTACATCAGAAGATAAAAGTCTGTCCACACAACATACCCCAGAGACCTCAAGTACACTTCCACATGTCAAAGAACATTCGTGTGGGGCATGTGCACAACCCAGACACTGTCCATGTTATGGAATATAGATCACATACATGGGAAGCAGTGCACATCACTGGCCACCCACAATAGTGACCCAGATGCGTGGATGGTGAACAATACTCACCCCTGGTAACCACTCCAGGGACTACACCCCTGAGTCACACTGGAGACTATTGTCATGTGGCCTGATGCCAAGGTATTCCCTTTGCCTAGCCTTGTGCAGCTGTCAGACCCATTCACCTACTACACACCTGTGAAGCAATGAACCTATGCATCTCAGTACTGGCAAGTGTGTGTGTGTGTGTGTGTGTGTGTGTGTGTGTGTGTGTGTGTGTGTGTGGAGATGAATGGTTTTGAAGCCATTCACACCTCCCATTGCCCTACTTTAGCATGCCTGCTGATGTCATTCACCTTGAAATAACCCTTTGGCCATGTTTCAGCCTTATAAGCTCTGTAGCGCTTGCGATAACTGCGTAATACTGTAGTGTAGCAAACTAGTTAGGTAAGGATTCTAATCCTGATTCTGCCAACTGTGATAATGTGTGTGTTTCTCTGAAAGAGTGTGTGCGTGTTTTCATTGACACTTAATTTTGTGGACCCTCCACCATGTAATCTCCGTGGCACGTGCAATAACTGCGTAGGTAGGGATTTGAAACTCAGTACTGGTAAGTGTGTGCTTGTGTGTGTGTTATCAGTATCCAGTGTGGGTGTTGGGGTGATTTTGTAATGCTAGGATCCATTGCAGTGTGGGTTTTGCTACATCATTATATTGAGGAACTATATGTCCCAATGTCCACATTACAAAGCCAAAAGTTTTCATACACTGTAGAGGTTGTTGTAGACAATCCTCAGTCATAAACATGTACAGCCATGTGCAATTTCTATGTGACAGTATGGATTAGTAAACAATATAGGCAACCGTTCTAATACCCAGATACCACTCTCCACCCACGGATCATACGCAAACATGCTTGGCTCTTACTCTCTTACTCCCTTCTTTTCTTACTTTGTCTCTGTCTCTCTCTCTCTCTCTCCCTCCCTTTGTGGTGGATGTGGAAAAGTATATCTGTTTTGCATAGCCAGCAGCTTGAGTTTTGTAAGTAATGCTCATGATCAGCTGATGACCTGTGCATGAATTGCAGTCCCCCACTTGCTAATTGCATGTGAAATAGCTGTGGCATCATTCCTATAGCCAATTGCAGGGAAACACACTCCTATAGCTAAGCACTTCATGTGGGTGTTGGCCCTTTTCCTTCACTGTGAGCAGGACTTCATGTGGGCATCTGACAAACAGCATCACAGAGGGTAGTTGGAAATACCTCTTACAACATACACTGTGGAGACAGGCCAACAAACAGGAGGGGGATGTTCCAGACACGGGGACAGAATGTAAGTATTGCTGTTCTATATTTGAAGTAATGTTGGTTTAACAGGGTTTTTGTGGATATGGCTGTTTGACATGATTTAAAGTCTGGCATGACAGTATTATCTGGTTGAGGAAACTCTCATCTGTAGGGCTATCTGCAGACTGGTCAGAGTTTGGAGTCTTACATGTGGTGTGTTACTCACACATTTCCTATCTTTAGAAATGCAGTAGCTTACTCTGATGATTGCAGTCAGTACAAGGTGACATCCATGTGAGTTACTGACGTCATATCCCCCAGAAGAGATATGTCACAACAAACCATGTTACACCAGGAATTTTCTCAGTTTATCACAGCAATAGGTCAATATCGGTCCTGTGTTTGTGCCTCTGTCCCCCAAGTCTGTCACCCTTTGTCCATATGTCATGCAGTAAGAGGTGCATATGTACAGTATATCATTATTTACTGACATCATACCTCATAAGCCAGTGAGATATCACACTACTAGACATGGTATGTAGAGTAGGCCTTATATTTGTGGACAAAACCTTGGCATTCTGTTGTAGTCTGTACAGTAG
>NC_056725.1:1786237814-1786252814 GCF_019279795.1 Protopterus annectens | reverse complement strand
TGTCCATTTCTTCTACAGCAACAGCTGTCTATATATACACTGAATTTGGAGGTAGATTTGGACACTTGATCCCCTGACAGAGAGGTGAGGACAACAATAATGTGTTGTGAAGCCAATTAGACCAGATTACATGTGTCCAGTGGACACATGTGCAAAATGGGCAGCAATGTATGGGGGCAAAATTTTGGGGGGGAACAGATTTCCCCCCTTTTTTATGGTGAGAGTGGGATGTTGGGGAAGGATAGTAGGTATATTTAGGGAGAAAGGTTGGGTAGGATGACAAACAAGACAGACAAGACAGCATACAGGGGCGGTATATGACATGTGGGTGGTAAATACCTTGGACGGGGAGGGATGTTTGGAAATCAGAAGCCCAAGAGCCCCCAAAGGGAAACAGTGGGACTGAGGTCCCCACCCATGGGCAGTCACCACTGCACCTTCATGGCCCCAAAAGTGGCTGTTCTGTTGACTGAGCAGGAGGGTCAGGCTGACCCTCTAAATGTTCCAAGCAGCCCTCAAGCTGACGTATTAGATCTCCAAACTCTCTTCGGAGCTCGCTACACACCAATCCCCGGACTTGACTTTGGGTGACCGGATCCTGTCCACACCCACTCCTGGGGGGCGAGCCCCATCCCCTGAGGCAGTTCCACCCAAAGGTGGTGCAGGATCAGCGGATGAGGAAGTCCCAGGATGGGTCCCAGATGTGCTGCGACCTAGTGTAACAGCCAGATGAGGTGGAGAGAGGTGGGTCCGCTGGGACCGGCCTTCCCAAACGTGCTATGGTGTTGCAGTTTTAAAACATATGTGGGTTAGTAATAGTCAACACAATCCAGGATTAGTTATAACAGCATGCATAGATACTCCCATTAACCCAAAACACCAAATTTGGAACAGTTTCATAGCAAATAGAACACATGCATATATGGAACCACAGTGGCCATTACAATGGCATGCAGGTTACATTGATAGCAACATGCCACCAATGATAGTATTTCAACATAAAACTTTAATAAAAACACATTTCAATATTTGTTGAACGTTAGGACATATGTCCCAACAGTAGGTTTGGTGTAAACATACCCATTGATTTAGATTATTGTTGCAGATATGGTGGTGGGGGGTATGTCAATTAACAATTTATATATCCTTGTAGTACTCACAATTTTAAGGAGCATTGCTCTAATCATTACTGTACAGGTATTATTACAATACCCTATGGCCTTGGTTTGGGTAGTGGTATGTTTGTACACAGTGTATACTCCAACTGTCTTATAGCTAAATTCTACATCTCTTACCTGGTAGACCTGTGGAGGGAATTTTTGTTAACACTAGCTGACTGTTTCTACAGATATTCCCAGATTCCGAGTTAATATTATGCACATACCTCTCAATCTCTTAATGAAGACACTGGATAAAGCTTGACAACATGGGGGTACAAATAGTCACACATTTTGAATATTGCTCTCATAAATGTGGAGAGTTGTTAAGAGTGATAGGATTTGTTTTAATATACATTTTCTGAAGGTTTTGTGGTCTGAAAATCAAACGTATGTCATTATTTAGTGACTACAATTCTGAGATCATCCCACTGAGTTGCCATGGGGACAGAGGAACAGGCAGAAACTATGAGCTAATTATCTGGACAGTCTGAAAAAAATTGTACCGTTGAGAAGTCTGATTATGCATACAGCTTACTACCACTCCCAATATTTGAACCATGGCTGTGTCTGCTAAAAATACAACAATTTAAGTTTCATCAGATTGTGCTATTTGGATATTGCTGTTAATTCTTTCAGTGTTTTCTGTCTAAGTCTCTCTTGGTTGTACAATCTGACCTTGTAATTACAATAGTCTTATACAGACATTCCTAGAAATATTTTTATGTAGCACAGTGTGAGAAACAGTGATTGACATAATGGTACTATTCTGATGTCAGATGTAAGTAGATGTTATATCTCAGACCATACAATACCAGAGTAAACACTACCAGTCCAGGATTTAAATGTTTATTGGCAGGCAGTTACAGTTTTCTTATTTGACAGACCTGTGGGGGAATGTTTGTTTAACACTACCTGACTGTTTCTACACATATTCCAGATTCCTAGCTAATATTATGCACATATCTCCCAATCTCTTAGTGCACACACACTGGACAAAGCTTGACAACATGGGGTACAAATAGTCACACATTTTGAATATTGCACTCATAAACTTGGAGAGTTGCTAGAGTGATAGCATTTGTTTTAATATACATTTTCTGAAGGTTTTGTGGTCTGAAAATCAAATGTATGTCATTATTTAGTGACTACAATTCTGAGATCATCCCACTGATTTGCCATGGGGACAGAGGAACAGGCAGAAAATATGATCCAATTATGTGGACATTCTGAAAAAATATGTACAGTTAAGAGGTATCATTATGCATACAGCTTACTACCACTCCCAGGATTCGAACCATGGCTGTGTCTGCTAAAAATACAACAATTTAAGTTTCATCAGATTGTGCTATTTGGATATTGCTGTTAATTCTTTCAGTGTTTTCTGTCTAAGTCTCTCTTGGTTGTACAATCTGACCTTGTAATTACAATAGTCTTATACAGACATTCCTAGAAATATTTTTATGTAGCACAGTGTGAGAAACAGTGATTGACATAATGGTACTATTCTGATGTCAGATGTAAGTGAATGCTATATCTCAGACCATACAATACCAGAGTAAACACTACCAGTCCAGGATTTAAATGTTTATTGGCAGGCAGTTACAGTTTTCTTATTTGACAGACCTGTGGGGGGAATGTTTGTTTAACACTACCTGACTGTTTCTACACATATTCCCAGATTCCTAGCTAATATTATGCACATATCTCCCAATCTCTTAGTGCACACACACTGGACAAAGCTTGACAACATGGGGGTACAAATAGTCACACATTTTGAATATTGCACTCATAAACTTGGAGAGTTGCTAGAGTGATAGCATTTGTTTTAATATACATTTTCTGAAGGTTTTGTGGTCTGAAAATCAAATGTATGTCATTATTTAGTGACTACAATTCTGAGATCATCCCACTGATTTGCCATGGGGACAGAGGAACAGGCAGAAAATATGATCCAATTATGTGGACATTCTGAAAAAATCTGTACAGTTAAGAGGTATCATTATGCATACAGCTTACTACCACTCCCAGGATTCGAACCATGGCTGTGTCTGCTAAAAATACAACAATTTAAGTTTCGTCAGAGTGTGCTATTTGGATATTGCTGTTAATTCTTTCAGTGTTTTCTGTCCAAGTCTCTCTTGGTTGTACAGTTTGATCTTGTACTTACAACAGTCTTACACAGACATTACTAGACATTTTTTTATGCAACACAGTGTGGGTAACAGTGGTTAACACAACATTACTATTCAGAAAATGCAACAATAAATGCCATGTAATACCAGAGTAAACACAACCAATCCAGGATTTAGAGCTTTATTGCCAGGCAGTTGCAGTTTTATTTAAAGATGACCTATATGGGACTATTACTGTCATATTGTCTGGTTTATTCAGTACAACCCATACACAATTTTTATACTGCCAGGTGACTTTCTACACCTTTATATTTATTTGGTATGACTACTACACGCAGGATTGTTACTCACCAGCCACGCGATGCAGGCTTTGCAACCTACTAGCATGGGCTTCCTGATTCACAGCCCGCTCAGCTGCAGCTGTAAGGGAATAGAGAAATATTTAGGCATACCTATCCATCATATACACAGGCTGGACATTATTAAACAGTTACTGGTATGAGTGCTTACACACTGCTGGGACATCACCCCTATGCCTTGTTTCTTGGACCCACTCATCCAAGAGCACCCTGTTTCTCTGCTTCAAGTCAGCATAGTGGTGCCTGACCTGCTCATCAGTCCGAGGGATACCAGTGGCACTGGTGAGATGGTGAGATGGTGAGATTACGAACGAGACGGTCCTAGGCTTCTTCTTTATATTGGGAGCCTTGGTACTGGCCCTGCAACAGTCTCTCATCATGTTTTTGCATTGCTTATTTTTCATTTTATAGACTATCTGCTGTATGGCATTGATTCATCATTCATTACATATTATAAATTTGTTTATTGTCCCTGACATCCCCCAATATGCTTTCATTACATTTATTCATGCGTGACTATACTGTATGGGGCACTTGTGTTTATATGGGGGATCACAACTTTATTAAAATGACACCTCACATCAGGACCTAATACAGTACTCTAGCTAACAAATATATGTTATTTAGTAGCTAATTATAAAAATAAATGTTTATGTACTGCTTTCACATGTAAAATGCAAATTGGTTATAAGGGGATCAAATCAGGAATGGCTGCTTGCAAAGCATACACTCTAACCACTATACTATTGAAACACGGTTTATGCTGGATGTCTCTTGCTATTTACCTTTTTGTGCTGTTTAAGCTGGACAAAGCATAGCTAAGCAACAGGCACACCTGCACAGCTACGCTTAAACTTTATTGCATTTTTAAAAAAAAATTATTTGTTGTGTTATTTTATTTGTACCCTTCAGAATATCCCTGCTAATGCTGAAACTGTTATTCTATCAACTTTCTGCTTTGTGGGATGATTGTCCCTTTTGGCTTTGTCCACATTCCTTACTCTGATGGGTTGGGAGGTGTGCACTATGTGCTTATGCTACATGTGTTATTCTAACAACATTTGTCTTGGTAGGGACGATTGTCCCTTATGGCTTTGACCAGGTGGGTTGGGGGTGTTATGAGCGTTTTTACTCGTTTTTAATTGCTGAAAGACAATTCTGGAGTGCAGGGGGTGTATATATTGTGAGAGATCTGCTCTCACACACACACCCTGTGCTTATACATGGAACTGTGTCCGTTTTACAGCTTGGCAGTGTGCCTTCATACATATGCATGGCGCACTGCCATGCTGAACAGGAACGGTCTCTGCTGTGCAGGAATAACTTATTCCTGCACGGCTGCTTGCTGAATCCCAGGATTAGTTTTAAATGAAGAATATCAAAGCACATTTCTTTATTATTCCATTTCTTTATCTCTTTTTATGCACCCCCCCCCCCAAAAGATTACTATCTAACTCAGGCAATGAATGCAGTGCAAATATGGAAGACTTGACCTGAAAACAATTTTCTCCATAAGTTTTTAATTGCTGTGCAACTAACAACACAAATATCGGTCTCAGCTCTCAGACATGTTCTTATAACATAATAACCCCTTTACAGGGAATCTTTGGTGGCCTACTTTTTATATAAAATCCTTAAGAAAAGGTAACGTATTTCCCTTTTTAACTGTTCATTCAGTGCTTCCCAGCTTGGTTGAAATTGGGATTAAAGTAGTGGTGCACCTCATATCTGCCTGGCTGAAGCTAAAATCTTTAGTGATAACTTCCACTGACAAACTCTTCAAGACTTCCAGTCTCTTTTCTCACTTCCTGTAACAATTTCACTAAATATGGAAGAAGTGTTTTGACTTGTCACAAGATCAAATTTATGCCTGTGAATGAAGGAACTATTTGAATGCCAAAGTCTGTCGGCCCCAGAGCAGCAAGACCAAATATGAAAATGTGAAATATACAAGAGACTGAGTGCATTGAGAGGGTTGTCTGTCTGGATTACAGGAGTCTGGACACTGCTGATCCTTTCAGTTAGGAACCTCCGAGGTCTCTTAAAATGAGTAATATCTTCCAACAAACACATTACAAGAGGGGTGTTGTATTCAACCAAAAGTCTAGTAAGAAATGAGTAAGGAGAGTTCAGACTTTATTAGATCTAAAGGAGATAATTTTGCTATTAGCCAAGCCTGAAAGGACTTCAGATCTACCATGGTGACACAATGGTCAAATGATAAGGAATTATCAACGAGTGCTTATATCCCTTGCACTAGTGACTCATTAGAAGGGTATGTCACCTATATGGTATAGTGTTGACACGCTTAGTTTAGCAATATGAACTGCACTGCATTTTTCCGCATTTAATTTGAGACCTTTATCCTAAGATCAGTTGCTAGCATAGTCTAATCCTTCTTGGATCACCTATAAGCTAGTGAAGGAAAAAACAATAACACACAATTTACAATCAAATGCAAACTAAACTATCTCCAAGCCAAGTGCTTGGCTTGATGGTCTGAGAAACTGATGCCAAACAGGTATTATGCACTGTGGCACAACTGGCAACTTTTTTCTGCTTATAGAAGTGGCACATATGACTCCAATGATGTGCGTTCTGTCAGTAAACCATATGGATTTATATTTAGATTTACACATCTGTCAGTGATACCTGCATGTGGAATAGTGCCAAAGGACTTAGCCTGGTCCACATATACTGTAAGTAATGCATAGCTGCTATATACTGCATTGGTGATTTTTTCAAAGGCATCAGCTAAGTTAATGAGGTGGGACCTGTTTTTGACAAAACCAAATTAATGAAGATACAGTGAAGAAAGATTTTCAATGTCCAAATGAATGAGTTCTGAGGTAATACATTCCATAGTTTTACATATGAGGCTGCTGAGACTAATGGATCTATACTTACTAGTGTCTGTGTTTGGCATTACGACAGCTGTTTTCCAGGCTTTTGGAAAGTAACTCATGGAGAGTTTTAGAATGACTATTTTAAGTAGGAATTTAGATAACTCACAACTATGACATTGATAATCAGGTAATCTGCCGTGTTATAATAGTCCATGAATTAAGTTCTTAGCTTTATAGAGGGTATGGTGAACTTCAATAACAGTGTCTCGGGCTGCGTCCTACATGAACTCCAAGAAGAGCTAAACCCAAACATAAAACTATTGTTTAATCTCAGCCTTACTATAGGATATGTACCCAAAGAGTGGCGTACAGCAACAGTGGTCCCTCTCCACAAAGGTGGTGCCTCAACAGATCCTGGAAACTATCGCCCCATAAGCCTGACTAGCTTGGTCTGCAAAGCTATGGAAAGGATCATCATGGACCTCATAAATAAAGATATTGGGGACCTACAGACACTGGATCCTACCCAGTTTGGCTTTGTTAAGGGCAGATCCTGCCTCTTAAACCTGGTCGATTTCTTTGCAACAGTCACCAAGGCCATTGACGAGGGGAAGGTGATCCACACAGCCTACCTGGACCTCGCAAAAGCCTTCGATACAATACCCCACTTGGGCATTATAGATAAGCTCACCAGCTTAAATATAAACCCCTATGTCACTAGATGGGTTGCAAAGTGGCTCAAAGACAGAACCCACATGGTTAGAATTGCTGGAGCCATGTCAGACTCCAAACCAGTTACAAGTGGTGTCCCACAAGGCTCAGTCCTGGGACCTCTCTTGTTCAGTATATATTTCTCGGAGGTACAGGCCAACACGGAAGGACTGTGGCTGACCAAGTTTGCAGATGACTGCAAATTGGGTGCCATAATCGACTCTCCAGCCGACACAAGCATCCTCCAAAAGGGCCTCATAGAAACAGACAACTGGTGCCAGAGCCATGGCCTCAAGCTAAAACCAAAAGTGTATAGTCATCCCCTTTGGCAAAAACAAAGTGCCCACAAATTACCACATAGGTGGTAATCCATTAAGTATGGAAGAAGTAATTAGGGACCTGGGGACCCAAGTGGATAGCAATCTCTCATTTGACAACCACGTGGCCAAAGTGGTTAGAAAAACATTCTATATAGCCCACCTAATCATGAATGGATTCACATCTAGATCAGGGGAGGTCATCGTGCCTCTTTACTCATCCCTCATCAGGCCCATAATTGAGTACAATGCCCCTTTTGGGATGTACCTTACCAGACACCTGCAGCAACTGGAAAGACCCCAAAAGTACCTCACCAAGAGGATCAAAGGGCTCAAACAGATGCCATATGCTGCCTGGTTAAAGAAACTCCAGCTCTACGCAGTGGCATACTGCCTGCTCAGAGGCGATCTGTGCCTGCTGTATAAAGTCATGTCCAACCCGGAATTAATGGACATGCTGCACCTCAGAAAATCCAAATCCCATCGAGCTGCGCTCGGAGACTTGAACCTCAGCACTGAAATAAATAGGACATGCTGGAGGGACAGATTCATAACCCAGAGGCTCCCTTCACTCTGGAATAAAATCCCAGTCCAGCTTAGGCAGAGTCCCTCATTGACTCTCTTCAAGAGGAATCTTGATGAGTGGATGGGAGATCGTAGGTTTACCCCGGGTATCACTTCTGTGTCACTGTTAGACAGAGGCACAGTATACTAACCTCAAAAAAGGGCATAGCAAGATTAATTTAAAATGGGTGGCGAAAGCCAAACACACTCTGGCTAGGCTTATAAATGCCCTAGGGCAGATAGCCTAGTATGAACCTATGAACCTATGAATTATAGGGGATGACTAGGATTCTGGAAACTGTGAAATACTTAGAAGTGAGAGTGAAACAGCCTTTGACTAAATATGTTAGCTAGGATATTAACTATTTCCTTTGGGTTCCAGCGGACAGTATTATTGTGGACTACCTATGAACATTTTTGAGTGATAGTTCTTAAGTTTTTGACAGAATTAAAGATAGATCCATAGTTATTTTGATTTTAATGTTCACACTCAGCTTTGACCTTTCTTTAGTTCATTTTAGTTTGCTCGTGTGTGCTATTAACCTGGGTAGAAAGGCACCTATTAAAAGTGTAATATAATGTCTTTCCTGTTTATATGGGTATTTCACTATAGGGCTTGTTTTTAAAATGTCTTTTATATTTGACAAGAATAGAGACTGTGCTATTATTAGAACTATTTAAGTGGAAGCAGAAGTCAGAGGCACAGGAGATGGCTTTAGCAATGGGGTCTATCAATAGAGAATTAGACCAGATTTTTATTTCAATTATCAAGCAGTTGAAGAAGGATTATATTTGAGAAAGGCCTAATACAGAGGTGCGTGGACAAGAAGTACCACCAGCATTAAAGAAATAAAGATTTAAAGAAGAAAAATAGCATATATGGAAGTGAGCCAGAAGGGACCTTATTTGTAAGAACAGGACTGAGGTTACATGCAGGTTTTGGCTTAAGCATTAACATAACTATTGTAGTTAGTAAACAAGATGCAAAGGGTTTTATAGCAATCTATGAAATGGCAATACATTTTCATTAGGGTAATTTGGGCAATTAAGAGTTTAAACTTAGGGACCCAAGGAATAAATCATAAGGTGATGCTATCCTTTTAAAATACTGATCACTCCACAGGATTTCCTGTAGGTCTGGATTCTGAATGCATGCTAGACACTAAATCCAGTAATGCAGAGTATTTTTACTGCTTTGAAATCTAATCACTGTAATTACACATATATGAATGTGTTCATGTTGCAGCATGATCTCAAATTTGTGCTTTTTTAAAGACTTCTGTCACTCTGTAGATCAACCATAATGTTTTCTGAATTAGATTTTACTAGGTTGAAATGTCCAGGAGAAGGTCACTTCCTAAAAATGTATATAGTTGCAGCAAAAGTTTTAGTCAAAATGCAAAAGCCATGGTAAAAGAGATGCAGACCATCTTGGCAAAGTGGAAAGGCCCTACAGTCATCTCATCCCAAGTCAAGAAATATTGGATCTGTTAGATAAACACCAAATGACCTAGCCATATATTAAAGGCAGTTATCTTGTTTTTGAGTCTCAGAAAGATTCTGGATGATGGCAAAATATCACAGTAGGCTACTGTCTTTCCTGCTTTGGACACATGCTTAGTAAAAATCAAATACCTCTACATGTCCCATCGGATAAATCGTTTAAAGTCACTCACGCTACATGGGTTGCTACTAGGTCAAAATCATATTTTTCAGGATAGAAGAATTTAAAATTTCTCATTTTGTCTTGAATCCTGACTCCAGAAAGATAGCTAACTATATTCTTACCCATTAGGGTGAGGGTGTATTTCAGCACCCTTATGACTCTAACAGGTATGTCTATTGGTTATGGGCATGGAGGGTTAAAGTGGGGGTGTTGCTTTGAGAATTAGTAGTTGAGGTTTCTTAATCCTGAGTCTTGGATACATAGGCAGTGTTCTCTTAACAGATAGAAACAACTCTGATCCAAAACAATACCAAAACAGCAAAATCTTCAGAAGTCAGGAATTGAAAAACAGGAACCAAAGTCAAATCCAAAAGCAAACTCTTTATTCTCCAGCGCCTCGGTGTAACCACCTTTCAAGAGTATACATTCTCACTGAAAGAATGTGTATATATATATATATATATATATATATATATATATATATATATATATATATATATATATATATACTCATAGCAATTAATTAAACAATTAAACAATTATGTTCAAAAAAGTTTTAAGCAGACACCTCCAGTTTATTTCATTATTCAGTCCACAGGGTGTCATTGTATTATATTTCAAAATAAAAATACTTTCCTTATATTGTAAGTTATATTTCAAAGCATTTTCATCATTACAAAGACATTTCACACTTTCTAAAACTGTTCCTGTTAAAAATGAAGTATCACTATTATGATAAACACTAAAATGTGTGGCAATAAATTTATTTTCCCTTTTATGTCTTATGTCTGTAATGTGCTCACCTAACCTAATACGAAACTCTCTTTTAGTTTCACCTATATAATATAATCCACAGGGACAGTGTAAAGCATACACAACTCCCTTACTTCTACAGGTAAAACTATCTCTAACTGTGAACCTAATGTTGTTAATATAATTAAATGTTCTAACTATATTCCTACAAACACTGCATCTACTGCAACATCTTGTACCAAATTCACTTAGTGGTCTTGGTAAACAAAATTTTGGCATTACAAATTTACCATGTACCACCAAATCTTTCAAATTTCTTCCCCTTTATAGGAGAATAAAGGTTTTGTGGCAAAATGTGCATCAACACCTTGTCTTTCAATAAAAATTTCCAAAAATGTTCCACTACATCCTTTATGTCTCCACTTTTTACATTATATGTAGAGACAAAATAAATATCCTTACAAGTTTTATCACTGGTTGCCAGATGATATTTCTTATAATGATGATATTTACCCTTATTACATTTATTCCTTACCATATTATTCTCCTTTTTTACCTTCATAAGGGCATTTTCTAAAATATTCACACTGTACCCTCTTTTCAAAAACATATTATATGTGATATCCCATTCCCTTTGTAAATTTTCTTGTGTGTTACATAATCTAGATACCCTTGCCAATTCCCCATAAGGGAGAGCTTCCAAAGTATGTACAGGATGGCAACTAGATGCATGAAGGTATTGATTACCATCTATAAACTTCATATGTATATTTGATATAATTTTACCATGTTCTGTACCCTCCAAAACAAGATCCAAGAATATTACTTTGTTTCCCTTCTGTATTCCATCAAATTCTAACCCAAATGGGTTACCATGTAAGTCTGTCAAAAATTCATACTCATAGCAATTAATTAAACAATTAATTAAACAATTATGTTCAAAAAAGTTTTAAAGCAGACACCTCCAGTTTATTTCATTATTCAGTCCACAGGGTGTCATTGTATTATATTTCAAAATAAAAATACTTTCCTTATATTGTAAGTTATATTTCAAAGCATTTTCATCATTACAAAGACATTTCACACTTTCTAAAACTGTTCCTGTTAAAAATGAAGCATCACTATTATGATAAACACTAAAATGTGTGGCAATAAATTTATTTTCCCTTTTATGTCTTATGTCTCTAATGTGTTCACCTAACCTAATAAAACCTAAGTGTTCTCTTAACAACCTCATTGTAAGCTGTTATAGGGGAGGAACTCTGTTCTGTAATGTAAGTGTGTATGTTTTATTGGGAACATCAATGTTAGTCAAGGGGTTACACATCAACAGAAGGTATAGAACATCTTAATCACTGAAAGCCATTTTTAGTGAATGGAGATGTTGTACTTCTCAACTGTTGTGTGATCATGAAGTTGGCATACCTCATTCAAGCCTGTAGCACCTTTTTTGTATGCTTTCAGTTCACTCCCATAGTTCCTTATGGCATCCAGACCTTTTACAGGTCTAACAACTTACCAGCTAATAATAAGCAATATTAGAAAGTGCAAGACATCATTAACAAAATGACATTAAGATTGTTAATCTAGTATGTCCTTCTGCAGAGGAATTGCAATTTTCACCTATTATTCATATTTTCACATTTATGTTCATAGTTTCATAGCTGAGAGCCCTGCATGTTATTGAGGGTTATGGTGTTATATACCATGAAGGAAGACAGGAAAATTAATTGTCAATGTCCATTTATAACACACTGTGACTGTGTTTGTTAGTAATTTCATGAAAAATGAACAATATTTCAATATGTACTTGATACTTTAAAAACAAGTAACTTACAAACTGAAGCTGTTGCATGACATTAAGTTGAAGAAAACTGTTTTTGATATTTGCAAACTAAACTGAACATCTTGAGAGATTCGGTGTTATTTTATAACGCTTAATTAAATTATTAACTGTATGTTTTCATATTCACTGTAAATATTTCAATAAACATGAATTCATAGAGGAATTTCTTGTTGTCTCAGCTGAATACTTATATCTGGATAACAAAAAATGTTCTAACAATATATGTCTAGATTTGTACAATTTCAGCAAGATATGTTTTTTTCCATCTCTTTCAACTTAGTGGTTTAAAAGCCTGCATCTGCACTTGTTTCCCACCTTTCCTGTAACTAGTCTAGTCCAGAGTACTCCTGGCTCCCCCCCAAGCCCTTTCTGTGTTGGAGGAGCTTCTAACTTGAGAAGTGGGAGTGGTAAGCACCAGGGTGTAGCCTATCTATCACAAGATGAGTGGTTTCTGCAGCCCAGAAATTGTGAGTTTATTGCCGTTTGAGTGTTTTTTCCATCTCTTTTCAACTTTCTGGTTTAAAAGCTGCAGTTGCACTTATTTTCCGCTTCTATCCTGTAACTAGTCTAGTTCCAGAATAGGTTGCCAGATTTGCTGTATCCAGGACTGTTTAGCAAGCATAGGTGACTCGATAGTGAGGCACACTGATGTCCCACTCACTAGGTTGAATAAGGAGATAGTAACAGTCATCTGCCTGTCAGGTGCCAGGATCCACCACATAATGCATGCATTCAGGACCCTCAACAACAGGTACAAATATGACTCTGCCATTGTACATGTGGGTGTGAATGACCTAAGAAGGACCTCCCTGGACTACATGAAAAGAGACATGGAGGAGCTCTCAGATTATGTAGCCCAGGCAGGTATGACCCTAGCCCTGAGCAGCATCCTACCATCACCCAGAATAATACAACAGTTCAAAATTTGGCTAAGTTTCTGGTGTCATTCTAAGGGGATCCAGTATCAGGCTGCCTGCGATGACATGATTGACAGACCTCGATGCTTTGCCAGAGATGGCCTGCATCTGTCACCCCTGGGCTTCCGGATACTGGCCAAGGCTCTTACCACCCCTATAGTGCTTTTTAGGGGTTTTCCAAAGACCAGATTACCACCATAGCAGCTACAAACAAATGCAATATGAGGGTCATGCTCGCCAATGCTAGAAGTCTAAATCACAAAATGCACTTGCTTGAAGCACTCCTTAAAATGGAGAACATACATTTGTGCTGTAACAGAGACCTGGCTCAAGGCAGCAAAAGGGACCCCCTGCACTACCAGGCTATAACTCATTCCACACCTTTCGCCCCAGAACTTGGACCAAAGCTCCAAAGGCGGTGGTGTTTCCATATTCATAAAGGATGCACACCTAGACTGGTAGCCAACATAACGCATCTGAGATACTTCAGGTGCAGCTAACATTGGGAAAGGGCAGCGATTCAGGTTGTAGCCTACTATAGATCCCCAACCAGGTCCCAAGACTCACATTCCACATTCCTAAGCACCCTGGAGAATATCAGGGTCCAACTTAATACTCTCATACAGAGTGACTTTAACCGCCCCCTCCATTAACTGTGAAAACTACTCATGTACCAATACACTTGCCCAACGTTTCCTGGAATTCATTAATTCCAATGCCATGGACCAGCTCATTCTTACCCCCACTAGAGGCAGCAACATTCTTGACCTGGTTATTACAAACATGGGCAACCATTGCTCTACACCAATAGTCAAATCCTCCCTAGTTAGATCCAACCACAAACTAATCACCTTGGAAATCCACATCCATCCCCCCCTCCACAAAGATAACCACCATGAAAAACTTCTCCAAAGCTAACTTTGGGCTCCTACAAACAGAGGTGGCTAAATTCACAGCACCCATGCAAATGGAGAGTAGTTGCATGACCACCGAATTATACACCAATGCACTGTATGAACACGTACACAAATGCATGGATCTCGCCATACCCAGCAGAATCAAGACGCTGTCCTCCAAAAAAAAAAGGAAGCCAATCTGGTGGTTCCCTGCCATAAACAAACTCTACAACATAAGGATGAAACTGATGTGGAACAAGGATAAGTCTCAAGACTGGAAAAACTCCCTTATCAACAACAAGAAAAAGTTGAGATCCCTCATCAAGTCCTCTAAAGCTAGCTGTGAAAACAGAATTGCAGCAGATAGTAAAAACAACCACAAGGCCTTGTATAGTTATGTAAAGAATCTCCCGCAATACCCAGATTTGCTCTGAGCTACTGCACAATGGTACCTCCTATACCGAGCCAACAGATATTGCAAATATACTGGCTGACAGATTCAGTGTCAACTTTACCTCCTGCCAAAGGACCAATCACAATACCAGTAAATTTTCCCGGCACCCAGTATTACTGCTGCACAGGTTAAAACAGCACTGTCCAAGACCAAGAATACAGCCCATGGGACCTGACATATCCTGCTGTGTTCTACATGAACTACAGAGTGAACTGGCACCTCACCTGTGTTCAATCACAGCCTCACCTCAGGCTTTGTCCCTACCAAATGGTGCACTGCCCGTATCCCTCTCCACAAAGGAGGACCACAGACCTGGGAACTATTGCCCATTAGCCTGATGAGTCTGATATGCAAAGCTATGGAAAACAAAAAATCAAAA
>NC_056725.1:1786189661-1786237314 GCF_019279795.1 Protopterus annectens | reverse complement strand
GTTGTGGGTGTGTACTTTGGGCACTTTTAGACTTCTGGGGGCATGTCCGCTTGCAGGGCTCAGCCTACGGACACGCCCCCTACTGTCTTACACGGCCGTGTTCGACTTAGGTGTGATTCAGCATGCTCTCATGAATATGCAGAGCATGCTGACATCACTCAGTTTAACTGCAGCCTCCGTGTAAGAGTTATAACTCTTACACGGAGGCTTCGTGAATCCTGGGGCTTGTCTTTCACTAAAAATTTCCAAAAATGTTCCACTACATCCTTTATGTCTCCACTTTTTACATTATATGTAGAGACAAAATAAATATCCTTACAAGTTTTATCACTGGTTGCCAGATGATATTTCTTATAATGGTGATATTCACCCTTATTACATTTATTCCTTACCATATTATTCTCCTTTTTTACCTTCATAAGGGCATTTTCTAAAATATTCACACTGTACCCTCTTTTCAAAACATATTATATGTGATATCCCATTCCTTTGTAGATTTTCTTGTGTGTTACATAATCTAGATACCCTTGCCAATTCCCCATAAGGGAGAGCTTCCAAAGTATGTACAGGATGGCAACTAGATGCATGAAGGTATTGATTACCATCTATAAACTTCCTATGTATATTTGATATAATTTTACCATGTTCTGTACCCTCCAAAACAAGATCCAAGAATATTACTTTGTTTCCTTCTGTATTCCATCAAATTCTAACCCAAATGGGTTACCATGTAAGTCTGTCAAAAATTCATTAACTGAATCAAAACCACCATCACAAATAAAAATCAAGTCATCTATGTAACAAAAATAAAATAACACATTACATTTCATAAAATTTAACTCAAATAGAAATTTCCTTTCAAAAAAATTCATAAACAAATTGGCATACATGGGGGCAAAAGCTGCCCCCATTGCTGTACCTTGTTTCTGCCGATACAAAACATCATTAAAAATAAAATAATTATTCTTTAAACAGAAATCCAACAAATCTACTATGAAATCAACAGAAGGGTTGTCTTTTAAAGAAGATCTCACTGCATTGAGGCCATCATCATGTCTAATAGAGGTATATAGACTTTTAACATCCATAACCAACCAATACATTTTGTTGTTCCAAGAAATAGAGGATATTTTGTTTAAAAATTCCATACTATCTTTGATGTAAACTGGAGATTTAACTACATATGGTAAAATATTCTATGTAAAATCAAACCAGTGTTATGTAGGAAATAGTTGCAGGCTGAAATAATGGGTCGACCTGGGGGGTTATGTAAGTTCTTATGTATTTTTGGTAAACAAAAAAATACAGCTAGGTCCTTTCTATCATTGTCTAACCTATTCCTCACATCCTTCTCTGTAAAAACCCCAGCCTGACTCCCCTGTCCAACGTGTTTAAATTTTGTAACAGCCTTTTGATAATGAATCATATTGCTTCTTTCATATGTTGTTTCATCCTGCAAATGATTCATACACATCTCAAAATATTGCACAACACTCATTATAACAATTTTGTTTTATCGGAAGGTTTGATAATAATATCCTTCCTGTCACATAATTCTTTTAAAGCACTCCATTCTTTATAAGTTATATAAACTATTACATCTATTCAGTTTCATATTTCTACATATATTCTCACATTCAAATTTAATCATTGAGCCATAATGAATAGCTCTCTGATTAATAAAAGGTGGAATAAATTTGTTAGAAGAAGCTACATAAGACATATCTATTGCATTGCCAACAATAGGAAATTGCACATCATCATTACTTATACATTCATCACATGAATAAAAACTATCCTCAGATTCACATGAAGAAAAGCCTCCATGTGCAGAATTAGAACATCCTTGGTCCCTGCTAAAATGAACTTTCAAATGTATCTTCCTAAGAAATTTAAAGATATCTTGCTGTATCAAATATTCTTTAGGAAAAACAGTAGGTATAAACTTTAAACCTAAACATAACACAGCAAACTGTTCATCAGACAAATCACAACCAGATAAATTAAGAACAATACTTTTATCATTAAAGTCATTACTGTTTAAATTTCTTGTTGTTATATTGTTGTCCATACCTCCGATTCTGACGAAAATTGTCAGGTTGATTGAATTTCTGAACAGAGACATCTTCTTGCTCATAACTTCTCAGGCGTTTTTGTCCCTGTTGAAATGTTCGTTCCTGGTGCTGCAAGCCTCCATTGTTAAACTCCTGTTGCATCCTACGTGGTTGTGCTGGTCTAGGTAATTCCGGAAATTCCATACTGGTGTCCGACCTAAACTCTTCCCCTGAAGAAGCAAAGGAAGAAGACAATGGTGCATCAGTGAATCTTACCCTCCTACGTTGTTTCCGCTTATGTTCTGTCCAATTAGGAGGGTAAGAAAATGCAGTCCCTGCTTCATATTCATTGATATCACATATTAATTTTGTTTTCTTTTGTTTTACAAGTTCATTCTCTAGATTATTCAGTCTCTCATTAGTCTTCTCCATGAAAGACTTCATATTTTCTAGACTCACAGATGAACTAATACTATGTGAAAGGGAAACCAGCTCCTGTTTAAGAGACTGATGTTTGAGCTGGTCCCTTTCCAACAGAATGTGAAGCCACTCTATTACACACTTGTGTGCTGCTATGAACCAGCTGCCTTAAATTTCTTATCAGCAGCACAATTCAAGTCAAATGGTGTACTAGGATTCTTTACGAATCTAAGACCTCTAGGTGTAATATTCAAGCTAATATATTTTTGCAAACCTAAAATGTTAAAGTGCACCCTTGTCTCTCTCAATCAACCTGTCATATTTTTGATACAGTTCTCTGGTTTCTGGAGACACACTTTGAAATTTATGTCCCACAGAAACAAAAGGGTCAAGCACTCTTTTATTTCTTTCTTGCAAAAATTGATCAAAAAATTGACAGTCTCTCACTTCTGGTTGACGTGCATCCACAGGAACATGTGCAGAAACATTTACAGCAGGTCTAGAACCTGAAAAAAACTGCTCAATAGTTCTCTGTTGAGCAGAATAAATCATAGAGCTTTCAGCCCCTACAGTACCTTGTTGCAAAGCTGTGTTCTCCCGAAAAACCCTGGGAATATCCAAATTAGGATCAGTCGACATCCCTGGATAATTACACAAACTCCACTCCACACACCTTCAGATAGAAACAACTCTGATCCAAAACAATACCAAAACAGCAAAATATTCAGAAGTCAGGAATCAAAAAACAGGAACCAAAGTCAAATCCAAAAGCAAACTCTTTATTCTCCAGCGCCTCGGTGTAACCACCTTTCAAGAGTATACATTCTCACTGAAAGAATGGATATATATATATATATACTCATAGCAATTAATTAAACAATTAATTAAACAATTATGTTCAAAAAAGTTTTAAAGCAGACACCACCAGTTTATTTCATTATTCAGTCCACAGGGTGTCATTGTATTATATTTCAAAATAAAAATACTTTCCTTATATTGTAAGTTATATTTCAAAGCATTTTCATCATTACAAAGACATTTCACACTTTCTAAAACTGTTCCTGTTAAAAATGAAGCATCACTATTATGATAAACACTAAAATGTGTGGCAATAAATTTATTTTCCCTTTTATGTCTTATGTCTCTAATGTGCTCACCTAACCTAATAAAACCTAAGTGTTCTCTTAACAACTTCATTGTAAGCTGTTATAGGGGAGGAACTCTGTTCTGTAAAGTAAGTGTGTATGTTGTATTGGGAACATCAATGTTAGTCAAGGGATTACACATCAACAGAAGGTATAGAACATCTTAATCACTGAAAGCCATTTTTAGTGAATGGAGATGTTGCACTTCTCAACTGTTGTGTGATCATGAAGTTGGCATACCTCATTCAAGCCTGTAGCACCTTTTTTGTATGCTTTCAATTCACTCTCATAGTTCCTTATGGCATCCAGACCTTTTACAGGTCTAACAACTTACCAGCTAATAATAAGCAATATTAGAAAGTGCAAGACATCATTAACAAAATGACATTAAGATTGTTAATCTAGTATGTCCTTCTGCAGAGGAATTGTAATTTTCACCTATTATTCATATTTTCACATTTATGTTCATAGTTTCATAGCTGAGAGCCCTGCATGTTATTGAGGGTTATGGTGTTATATACCATGAAGGAAGACAGGAAAATTAATTGTCAATGTCCATTTATAACACACTGTGACTGTGTTTGTTAGTAATTATGAAAATGAACAATATTTCAATATGTACTTAATACTTTTAAAAACAAGTAACTTACAAACTGTTGCATGACATTAAGTTGAAGAAAACTGTTTTTGATATTTGCAAACTAAACTGAACATCTTGAGAGATTCAGTGTTATTTTATAATGCTAATTAAATTATTAACTGTATGTTTTCATATTCCTGTAAATATTTCAATAAACATGAATTCATAGAGGAATTTCTTGTTGTCTCATGAATACTTATATCTGGATAACAAAAATGTTCTAACAATATATGTCTAGATTGTACAATTTCCAAGATATGTTTTTTTCCATCTCTTTCAACTTAGTGGTTTAAAAGCCTGCATCTGCACTTGTTTCCCACCTTTCCTGTAACTAGTCTAGTCCAGATACCCCTGAGCCCCCCAAGCCTTTCTGTGTTGGAGGAAAGCCTTCTAGCTTGATAGTGGGAGTGGTAAGCACTAGGTAGCCTATCTATCACAAGATGAGTGGTTTCTAGCCCAGAAATTGTAGTTTATTGGCCGTTTGAGTGTTTTTTCCATCTCTTTCAACTTTCTGGTTTAAAAGCTCGCAGTTGCACTTATTTTCCGCCTTTCCTGTAACTAGTCTAGCCCAGATACAGATTTGCTGTATCCAGGACTGTTTGTAAGCATCTGAGTGGTGCCAAAGATTGTTCTTCAAGTTTTCCTTAGATCTGCTAGTTCTCTCCTCTCCTACACTTTTGCTAACTTATTAGTTTAGCACTTTATCAATTTTCTTGTAGAAATTATTGTAGCACACAGAAGTGCTACCAGCACTAAATGTTTTACAAGGAAACAGCTCCAGTACTTATTATTAATGCCTACCACTCCAGGCATGTTTAAAGGTCAGTTCCCTGTGCTTTCTCCTATTAACCTGATGAACTTGGCCATCCTGAGGCAATGTAGCAACTGCCTCATGTACACTGACAACCCTCTTCTCTTACCTCCCAACACTCAGACTTGTGAGAGATGCACTTATATATCCAAATTGGAAGCCACGCACTCTCCAGCCAAGACCAGAATAGCTGGTCAAGAGGAGAAGGTCACCACTTGCACCACACCACATGGAACACATAGCCCTCCAGAACACACACCAGCACTGCTTTCACATAAAAACACAAACCACACACCCACCTTTGCAGAGGCTCTCAACAAAATTCTACCCAAACAGCAAAGATCTCCAAGGCAGAAACACACTTGACCACCACAACACAACACTAATCATGAGACACATAACTCTCCTAAACAGTGTGCCACTCAGCCAAAGCCCCTAAGGCAAAACAGCATAAGCAACACACTAGTCATAGGTGACTCAATAGTGAGACACACTGATGTCCCACTCACTAGGTTGAATAAGGAGAAAGTAACAGTCAGCTGCCTGTCAGGCACCAGGATCCACCACATAATGCATGCACTCAGGTCTCTCAACAACAGGTACAAATATGACTCTGCCATTGTACATGTGGGTGTGAATGACCTGAAAAGTACCTCCCTGGACTACATTAAAAGAGACATGGAGGAGATCTCAGATTATGTAGCTCAGGCAGGTATGACCCTAGCCCTGAGCAGCATCCTACCATCACCCAGAATGATACCACAGTACAAGCAGAAAATTATTGATTTCAACAATTGGCTAAGTTTCTGGTGTCATTCTAAGGGGATCCAGTATCTGTCTGCCTGGAATGACATGATTGACAGACCTCGATGCTTTGCCAGAGATGGCTTGCACCTGTCACCCCTGGGCTTCCGGATACTAGCCAAGGCATTTGCCACCCCTATAGTGCATTTTGTAGGCGGTTTTCCAAAGACCAAATTACCACCATAACAGCTACAAACAAATGCAATATGAGGGCCATGCTACTCAATGCTAGAAGTCTAAATCTCAACATGCACTTGCTTGAAGCACTCCTTGAAACGGAGAACATTGACATTTGTGCTGTAACAGAGACCTGGTTCAAGGCAGCAGAAAGGATCCCTGCACTACCAGGCTATAACTCATTCCACACCTTTCGGCCCCACAACTTGGACCAAAGCTCCAAAGGCGGTGGTGTTTCCATATTCATAAAGGATGCACACACCTTTAGACTGGTAGCCAAACATAACGCATCTGAGATACTTCAGGTGCAGCTAACATTGAGTAAGGCAGCGATTCAGGTTGTAGCCTGCAATAGGTCCCCAACCATGTCCCAAGACTCACATTCCACATTCCTAAGCACCCTAGAGAATATAAGGGTCCAACCTAACACTCTCATACTGGGTGACTTCAACAACCCCTCCATTAACTGGGAAAACTATTCATGTACTAATACAGTTGCCCAACATTTCCTGGAATTCATTAATTCCAATGTCCTGGACCAGCTCATTCTTACCCTCACTAGAGGCAGCAACATTCTTGACCTGGTTATTACTAACATGGGCAACCATTGCTCTACACCAATAGTCAAATCCCCCCTAGTTAGATCCAACCACAAACTAATCACCTTGGAAATCCACATCCATCCCCCCCTCCACAAAGATAACCACCATGAAAAACTTCTCCAAAGCTAACTTTGTCTCCTAAAAACAGAGGTGGCTAAATTCACAGCACCCATGCAAATGGAGAGTAGTTGCATGACCACCGAATTATACACCAATGCACTGTATGAACACATACACAAATGCATGGATCTCGCCATACCCAGCAGAATCAAGACGCTGTCCTCCAAAAAAAAAGGAAGCCAATCTGGTGGTCCCCTGCCATAAACAAACTCTACAACATAAGGATGAAACTGATGTGGAACAAGGATAAGTCTCAAGACTGGAAAAACTCCCTTATCAACAACAAGAAAAAGTTGAGATCCCTCATCAAGTCCTCTAAAGCTAGCTGTGAAAACAGAATTGCAGCAGATAGTAAAAACAACCACAAGGCCTTGTATAGTTATGTAAAGAATCTACACAGCAATACCCAGATTTGCTCTGAGCTACTGCACAATGGTACCTCCTATACCGAGCCAACAGATATTGCAAATATACTGGCTGACAGATTCAGTGTCAACTTTACCCCTCTCTCCCTGCCAAAAGGACCAATCACAATACCAGTAGATTTCCAGGCACCCAGTATTACTGCTGCACAGGTTAAAACAGCACTGTCCAAGACCAAGAATGCAGCTTCTATGGGACCTGACATTATCTCTGACTGTGTTCTACATGAACTACAGAGTGAACTGGCACCTCACCTGTGTACCCTGTTCAATCACAGCCTCACCTCAGGCTTTGTCCCTACCAAATGGTGCACTGCCACAGTTATCCCTCTCCGCAAAGGAGGAGCGACTACAGACCCTGGGAACTATTGCCCCATTAGCCTGATGAGTTCGATATGCAAAGCTATGGAACACATCATCATAGACCTAATAAACAAGGATATAGGGATTCTCCAAACTCTGGATCCTACACAGTTTGTTTTTTTGAAGGGTAGCTCATGCCTGCTCAACTTGGTCGACTTCTTTGAGTCAGTCACCAGAGCTGTGGATGAAGGCAAGGTGGTTCATACAGCCTACCTTGATCTGGACAAGGCTTTTGATACCATTCCCCACTCAGGAATCATAGAAAACTGGGTCTATATCACAAAATCGACATTTGAAAATGTTTACTCACATTTCTTCGACACGAAAATGTCGAACTCCAACATACTCGAATGGCCAAATCACCAATTTCTTTCAGATGGAAAGAAATCTGTTGGCCAAAAATTGCCACACAAAAACAAACATATTTAAGTGGGGAGCTTCGCTCCCACAACCCCCACCCCCCCTAAATAAATATTTTAACTCTGAGACCATGCTACATTCAGGGAAAGGGCAGGTGTAATAAAACAGCCAACCAAGTTTTTTCCCTTGGAAAGAAATCAGGGATTTGGCCGTTTGGGAAAGTTGGAGTTTGACATTTCCATGTCGAACAAATGTGAGTCAACATTTTCAGATATCAATTTCATAATATAGACCCAGAAAAACTCACTAAGTTAGGCATCAACCCATATATCACTAGGTGGATTGCAAACTGGCTCACAGATAGAACCCATAGTGTGAAAGCAGCTGACTCCAAGTCAGACTGCAGTCAGTCATGAGTGAAGTCCCGCAGGGTTCTGTCTTGGATCCTCTCCTGTTTGGTATCTACTTCTCTGAAGTCCAGGCCAACATGAAGGGACTCTGGCTGACAAAGTTCGCAAACAATTGCAAGTTGGGAGCTATTATTAACTCCCTATGTGATGTTGTCATCCTACAGAAAGGCCTCACTGAGACCGACAACTGGTGTCAGAACCATGGCCTTAAGCTGAATGCCAAAAAATGTGTCATCATCCCCCTTGGGAAAAACCCAGTTCCCTTGAATTAGCACATCGATGGTAGTCCACTGAACATACAAGGCGTTATAAGAGATCTGGGAACACAGGTTGACAACAACCTCTCTTTTGACCACTACATTGCCACTGTGGTCAGAAAGTCCTTCTATGTGGTATATCTCATTACTAAGGGTTTGCATCCAGGAAGAAAGAGGTCATTGTCTTCCTCTACTATTCCCTCATTAGGCCAATCATCAAGTACAATACCCAATTTGGCATGTATCTCACTATACACCTGCAACAACTGGAGAGGCCACAAAACTACCTCACAAAGAGGTTCCTAGGCCTTAAACACTTGTCCTATATGGGCAGACTAAAAAAACTCCAACTATTCTCTGTCTCATATCGCCTACTTAGAGGCAATCTCTGCTTGACTTACAAAGCCATGTCTGACCCAGCTCTGTTAGAAATGCTACATCTAAAGAAATCTAAATCCCTCTGCACCACATGCTCCAGAGACCTCAACCTCATTACCACAATCAACAGAACATGCTGGAGGGACAGGTTCATAACCCAGAGACTGCCCATGCTATGGAATAGACTTCCCATACATGTCAAGCAGAGCACCTCACTGGCCCTCTTCAAGAGAAATCTTAATGAGTGGATGGGAAATAGAAAATTCACCTCAGGGATCACTCCAGTGGCTGTACTCGACAGAGGCACTGGGAACTAAGGTCGGGTGGCACGATGCCAGGGTAATCCTATGGGCTAGGCTTGTAAATGCTCCAGGGCCATTAGCCTAGTACACACCTATGAACCTATGGCAATTTGTTTATGAAAGCATAGCAAACAAATATATTTGGGGTTTGTGTGCGTTATAATATATTATAGTATTTCTGGAAAAAATGTGACTGAGCTGACTATTGTCACTATATAGAATACTTCTTACTGATAACATTATTATTTTAGTTTTAATAGCTTTCAAGTTGGGGTGGTGGTCAGTGAATCATATTAGTGTATAATTATTTAACAAATAATCTGTTGTACCTGCCAAATGTGTTAAGAGGTTGCATAAATACATATTTCACATTCTGAATCATTATAAGGTAGAGATAAATGGTTTCTGGTAAGCATGAGAAAGTTGTTAGACTGTCTCAAAATGCCTAGTGCTATGAGGATACTTTTCTATTTCAGGTAAAGTGTGGGGATCCAATAATAGGACTGAAGTTTGGCACCTTTTACAACAAGAAATTGCCAGCAGAGACTCAATAACTGAGAAGGGGTGGACCAAATAATTTCCATCAAAATGATAGCATGAGCGTTAGTAAATGGAAAATGATAGAGGCTGCAATAATGTATAAAGTCATTCTAAAAAGATTAAAACTGTAGTTAATTCAGTGGTATAAACATCCATCCAAGAGCCATGACAACAATATCCCCAGATGGCAGATAAGGTGATACCGTAAACCTAGTAGTCAGACACAGCACAGGAAAGGCACAAGGCCAATGAGACAGAGAGGGTACTACTTGCCACAGGAAATACGATTTTTGTTTCTTGAGAGAATGACGTGAAGAACCAGGAGCAGATTCAGACTCAAGCAAGGAATATTGCTGATCCATCAGAGGCTTGCAGAGACATGATTATTCTTTTTCATCAGAGAATTCTGAAATTTCAGGCTCACCAGAGAAAGGTCTCAGTCATTTGAAGCAATGTTTGTACTCTGTGAAGAGACATTAATTGGAGTAAATGTTTGAATATTTATATAATCAAGCCTAAAGGGTCTCAGATGATTTCTGTTACTATATGCCATCTTTTTGCTTGTGTGCATGCATGTAATAATACAATTTCTATGATACAGAGTGCACCAAGGTGGTCTTATATTACAGGATAGTGCATAGAATTTGTATTCAGAAAGTCTGCATGTTTGTTTATTAGGAACTTGCAAGATAGGGGAACCATTGCATCTTACTCTCATAACCATCTTTATTTCCCCCTTTTAATCAGTCAGTGGCTCTCAACCTCTTGGGGAACTTGAAGAAAATAATTCAGTCAGGTACATACATGTATTTTAAAGTACCGTATGTGCTATATTTGCAAGTATTTTGCACTGTGCACAATTTCATGACCAAATGGATCAACATAATCTCATGCTGCCTTGTTTCCTGAAGCCTGATATCTGTCTGATATGTTTTCTTTCCACGCCTCTCATCTTCTTGCATGATAATGAATACCTCAGTGCATCTCCTTGAATATACATAATAACTAAGTTAGAAGTGAAGGTGGACAATATTTCTTCTATCTCCATAGCCACACTTGTGCTTTTAGTGCAAATTTCACACAATAGGCGGTACCCACACAATCTTAAATCCTCAACATGATACCTCGTAAAATTTATTCTAATTTTTTCTCTGCATAAATTGGATAATGTCTACATCATCAGAGTAGAAGGGACATGTCAGCCCTTCTCCTGTAAATGAGTAACATCAAAGGGATGACATTCAGAAAAAAAAAATTATCTGGATATGAATGATTAAATGTAGCAATGATTTAAAGTTTCAGTTGTTCAATTATGCATGGTTTCTTTATACAACTTCGAGAAATGTCACAGTCATTCCCAACAGCAATTTTTGTTACTGTTTTATTAGAATGTACTTCTAGACTGTATTAATCAGGTTTTATTTGTAGGGATTTCTATGCATGGCTAAGTTATGAAATTACGAGAAATGTTAGAAATGTACTCAATAGCAAACTTCTATACTGTCTTATATAAACTTAATTCTAGATTGTGTTTACTGAGATGTGATTTGAAGGTGTTTATAGACACTAAGAAGAGGATTTGGAGAGTGGAGGGTCAGCATCGTACCAATCAATCAGACAAAGACAAGCATCCTGAGAAGAAGAATAGTAAGGTTACCAATAGTCAGCGGTAAGAACATTTCTTTCATCACCTGGAATATTAGAGAAGTATCTCACCCAATGAACAGAAAAAGAATATTCCAGAAAAATAAATAAGGATATTGTTACATAGTATACACATTTGAACTTATGAACCTTTGAACATGGGCAGTAATACTTCTTCAGGAGATGAAACTGAAAATCAGAGATAACAAGAAACAAATCAACAAAGATTACCATGATTGTAACACATACCATGTTTCAGGAGATGAAATGGAGGCATAGTAGTTCTACTGCATAAAAGTCTACAATCATCTCCTGTAACAGTAGCCAAGAGCTTAGAGGGGAGGTGGATCATCTGGCAAACTAACTTACAGGACCAAGAATGGCAATTGCCAACATCTATGCACCAAACAAGGATGCTAGCCAATTTGTTTATATCATTCTTTTAAGAATGGACTAGATTTACCGATGTCTTTTGCATACAGGTCATAGATGGACTTCAGCACAATACTGGAAATATTCTTAGACACACTGCATGATACAATAGGCCTTGCACAATGAGGTAGTTAAAAATAATGGGATACATATGTAAATATAAACACATGGTAATCAAATTGGATACAAATTTTCCAGATAAGTAAGGCTTCGGGGAGGTATGCTACATCATTTTAGATTAAAAATAAAAAGTTAGCAAAAGTATTACAAGAAAACTTACTAAGCAGAAGCATCTCAGTCCTTGTGTCAGTTCAAAGTAGCTAATGGCCAACAGAAGCCTAAATCTAATAACTGGGCATAGAATCATTACAAATGGAGATCATACAATCATAGATATGAAATAATTTATTATCAGGCCAAGTAGAAAACATTGTCAGTGACAATAACATAGATATGTACAAGATAAGTAACACCTGGTGGGATGGAGTCAAGTCTGTTTTCAGGACACAACTCAAGGCAGAGGAAGGTGCACACAAATGATACAACATAATCTGATCAAACAAAAATAAACCAGGTTAGCAGCATTACAAGGGTAATTAAGCAGAGTCCCACATCATAAAGAAGAGGCCCTACATGAAATAAACATCTTCAAGTGACAAATGGAAAGAATCATAGTGTCCCAGACAAATGATGAATACCAAAGTTGGGATATTTGGTGGACTCAAGAAAAGATTAACACAAAATATATAACACTGGCATATAAAGAAAGAAATAAGGACATTTTTATTACTCAGATTAAAGACACATAGGGGCAACTTTGAAAAAGTCCAAAAATAGCATCGTCAGTTTTGGAATTCTACAATAATTTAAATGATATTCACCCTTCTGCTATACCTTAGTAGTGGGTGTTAACCCTAACCCTTTACCCCTATCCCTAATCTTAACCGTGTCATTTACCATAAAAACTATGCAAATGTTACCATTATACAAGACCACTTGTAGACTGATCAGTACATGCAGATTCCATCCCTTTTTCATTTCTCCTTTTCCCTGTTAAAACATTGTCAGTAGCTGCCTGGGTGAAATTTGCATGTTCTTTCTATGTATACCTGGTGTTTTCTCTAGGAAAAAAAGTTTTATCCTATTGCCATTTACTTACCCTAACTGTCTGTTATGACGAAAGAACGAATGAATGAATGAATGAATGCGTGAAAAAGTAAATAAACAAATAAGTAACCATGATGCTCATAAATGACTTCATACCTCATTTTCTTTCAAAGTTGATCGTGATACAAGAAATGAAAATGAACTGAGAGAGAAAAAAGTAAATACCTTGATTGTAGCTTAAACTGAGGCTGCCAAAAATGTCCTGATTATGCTAAACATCAGCATAAAGTGTGGAACTTAAGCCTGAAGGGTCTACAAGCAGCAATATTTTTTTCATAAAGCACAGCTTCACAGTGAAGATGTAAGCTTACAACAATCCAAGAATGTAATAATGGCTTTATGAACCATGGGCATACTAAAAGTCATAGCTGGAACTTGAACCAAGGCAGTCACAATTTGTTCTTTTTATACTAACAAAGGCATCTGAACCTTGAAAATCTCAGAACATATTTCAAGTCATTATCTAGCAAAATGAAGGACACACACAAGAGGTACATATAGGAGAGATGCCATTTCTCTTTTTGGCACATTTCTAAACCCCTTGAAAAATCACCCCTATACCTATATTGACATACCTGGCAAGTGATTAATGACATCTCATGTATTTCCAGCATCTAAATAATGTAAGATAATCTATTGTTCATTTAATAAGATGGTTATCTCAGTGAAAGCAGGTGGTTATTCCAGTATGGGCCTTACCACGATCTCCTTCTGCACCTAACCATCTCTAGTTCATTCCCTCTGTTCCAAGCCTCATTAGAATGACTGAAGTATTTCATCATTTCAAACTGTTTTCAAGACAGCAGTCATAGACATGATAGTTTCTACCTCATCAAATCTCTGCTACTCCCATGGATCATTTTGGAACTTGGGGTTTGTGGCAATCCCTCCACTCATGAAGGATTACAATTTATTATTATTAGAGCTCATGAAAGTGCTTATTAAAGATGTAAGATAAAACAAAAAAGTGCTAAATACGTTACCTAAGAATCTGACTTCCTGATGATAATACACATACTATTATGCATGGACTATGGTGCCTTCTTAAAAATTATGCTGGTTTACAATTCTGTGTCAAAAAACACTCAGAACTTAAATTTGCCAGCAATGAAGTTTTCACTCCCAGTCCGGTCACTCCTCCCCATCTATACGTCTGCTCAGCTGCTGTCTTGAAACTACTGATGTGATACTTTACTTGTGTTCTACCCAACGTCTACCCCAGTGACGCACTGATCTAAGCCAGAGATGTACTTCTTTTTGCCCTTTATTTTGCACCTGCTGTTAAACAGCTATATTGGTATGTTACACCTTGGTGAAACAGTTATCCTGAATAAAATTCAAGATTAATGGCTGATAGTAACCATTACATTAAAAGGCTTAAATCTTTGACTTAATACTAAACAGGTAAACAGGAATGAATGACTGCATCATACTTTTTTCTTTTTTCTAAATGCACATTATATTTGGCATTCAATGCATGTAAGCCTTGCTTTTCTATCGGAAGGATAGTTAATTAAAGAATTCAGTTCAAGATTATTGCACAGAACTACAAAAGAAAAAAAAACATTTTCATAGTCAATATGTGATATGCAATTTTATATCTTGTTACCTAGCAGAGTGAGCAGAATGGATTCAGTAATGAGTTAACTCTGCTCCTTCAGCGGGCCCACTCACAGGCATCACTCTGACGTGTTGTTTGCTATGGTAACATTTAGTTAAGGGCCTGATTTCATTCAGCTCACATAAAAATTAATATACTAAGGGAATTACTGGAACTGTCTGCAGTATGTGATAAGCACAAGTAACAGTACCAGTGTCCCTAAAACATAAAAATAAGAACAAAAAAAAACTTTGCAGTATTTATGCAATTAGTCTGTATACAGCTGTATTCAAAAAATGCTCAAAGTCTAGATTAAAAAACAACATATTGCAATGGGTGGGTAAGCAAAGAAATTCAAAGGAAAATTCCTTAGATGTTTATGCTTATGATTGTTAAAAGAACGCAGCCTCGTTCTTTTTTTCTGATGGCATGCCTTTGTATTTTAACACCTGCCAAATTAGGAACATTTTCCCAGATTTGTATTTATGCATATCCCTCTCTCTCTACATATATACCTATATATATATATATATATATATATATATTTATACACACACACACACACACACACACACACACACACACACACACACACACACACACACACATATATATATGTCTATATATGGGTGTCTCATGAAATATTGAATGTTCACAAGAGCGAATGTTCAATTAATGATCATTTTAGAGCAAATCTATAGGATCAAAGATATACAAAAATTACAATTATCCCCACTCCTATAATTATATATACTACTTTTAAGATCGTACAACAGCTGGGTAAGGACACATTCCATTATCCCACTGCAATGTGATCCATACAAAAAGATGTCAGCAATAACATTTTAAAGAACATTCATTCATACAAGCATTTGCTTTTTTACAACAGTAAAAAATCTCTGCTCATGAATGTTTGCTCTTTCAAACTATACCAATATTTATACATCTTTCTATGAGTCTATGACACTCAATCAAAAAACACCTTTCTGCTAATTACATATATATATATATATATGTATGTATATATATATATATATATATATATATATATATATATATATATATATATATATACACATATATACAAACTCTGAGATTGCAATACAGTGTGGAAAAGGTAAAGTCCCCAATCCTCACTGCACAATTATCTTGCACTAAGTAATGCCAGCATTCTTTGATCAAATGCCTTTCAATTCATTGTGCAAGCATTACAAATGTCCGATATTCCGAACATTCCATAAAATGCCACATGTACACACACACACACACACACACACACACACACACACACACACACACACACACACACACACACACACACACACATCTTTGTAGTACTTACCTGTGGTGCTATCATGCCATCAAACATATTCCTGTGATAGGAATGAATGGATGGTACACCAAGAAAACATGGTGTACACCTTTTTTTCTATTCACTCACTAAAGAGCGTAGTAGAGATATTCTTGGAACTACTCTTCTGAGCTAGTCTGGTACCAGCAAAATGTTCAAGGTAAACATGGATAATTAACATTAGCTGTACCTGTGGACTTTTGCATTTACATGTGGCCTTTTCCAGAAAGAAGTGCTACCTGCTGGTGTCAACTTACTACAGTACCACTACACAAGTCTCTGAACTGGAAACCATGGTCTTACTGACCAAATCAGCATGAAACACTTATGTGCACCTTAAGCTGGGTTTTTGAATCTCAGCATGAAGGCAGATATAAAAAAACACACAAATGCATTTAGAAACAGAACAAAAACTAGCTGACTTGGTTTTCCAGCCTAAATGTTCATCACCTATTTACAAATTTACAATACCTTTAAAAAGGTTTGAAGCCGCTAAAATATTCCCACCTGACAAGTACAGTCACATGCAGCTCTTCCAGTGAAACAAGCTGTTTGCCTACAAGTCCCAACTGTAGATTCTGCCAGGCCTTCTCTCTGCTTCAGAACAACCGAAGAAATTTCAAATGTTCTTAGGTTGCATCCTTTGGAAGCTGCTACTGGACTGTTAAACTCCACAACTTTTGATTCTTCAGGTAAAGCATGGGATTTAGCCCACTCTAAACCTCTGACTAAGAAACCCATTTCTTTGTTTGCACTGGTTAGGTATATACTTTTATATATATTACAACATTGACAATTTCTTTCACATTAGCTGGTTACTACATTCAGTGCTGTGAGAAATTTCCCAGCACAAACATAAGTAATGTTTTTAACTGTGTGTGTATGAATATATATATATATATATATATATATATATATATATATATATATATATATATATATATATATATATATATAATATAGCTAAATCTATTGCCTACCCTGTTTCTATCCTAATAAATAGATCCATAAAAGAAAGTACTTTTCCATCAATTTGGAAGATATCACACATCATACCCTTACACAAAGGAGGTAAATCCACTGACCTTTCTAACTTTCGCCCTATAGCACTATTATCCCCACTAGCTAAAATCATGGAAAAATGTATACACAAACAACTACTTAACCAACTCCTTCAAAACAACCTACTAGCTAACACTCAACATGGATTTAGACCTTCACATAGTACTACCACTGCACTACTTTCTTTTACCAACACCATCAACTGTAACCGTAACAATAACAAACTAACCTCTTCTCTTTTCCTAGACCTGTCAAAAGCCTTCGATATGGTAAACCATACACTTCTTCCACACATATTAAAATCCCTTGCCTTAGATTTCTCTTCCTTAACCTGGTTCTCATCCTATCTTGAAAACTGACAACAAGCAGTTCTATGGAAAAATTCTCTATCTGCTCTACTACCCATCTCATTAGGAGTACCTCAAGGATCTATACTAGGCCCACTCTTATTCTCTATCTTCATTAATGATCTCCAATCATCTATCCAAAACACTACCTGTATACAATATGCAGATGATTCCACCATTATTTGCACAGCTTCCACTCAATCTGAACTCCAGTCACTGACACAATCTACCTTTTCTACCGTCGAACAGTGGTTCTCAAAAAGATGTCTTCTCCTCAACCCCAAGAAAACAAAACTTTTACTATTCTCACCCACCCACAAATCTTCTCAACTAAACTTTACTATTACTGCAAGTGACAATTCCCTCATCTCCCCTGACTCTACTACCAAACTGCTTGGTGTCACTATTGATAATAATCTTAGCTATGATTATCACATCAATAACACTATAAAAGCAGTTAACAAAAAGATTGGTTCATTGTACAGAATTAAACCCTTCCTTACACCAGAAGCACGGACCACCTTAGCACAATAACATCTTATCTCTACCCTACTGTATGCTTCCTCCATTTACACTAACCTCTCTAAAAGCAACCTTAGGAAACTGACTACATCCTACCACAATATAGCTCGTTTTGCCACAGCATCCCAGTATAGAACACACCACTGTATAAACTTAAAACAGTTACACTGGTTGGAACTTCCTAATAAACTTATCTATCAACAACTATTAATAACACATAACATTCTATATCAACCATCAAAGACACCTGCTCTTAGTAACCTCTTGACCCCCTATAATAACTTGAAACAGCTGCGCTCTGCCGAAAAGCTACAAGTCAACACAACTAGGATCACAAATTCTGCAGGTAACTGCCTTTTCTCCAACTCAGTAGGCAAAATATGGAATAACCTCCCCTCACACATTACCTCTCTTGGCTCCTTTCATCTTTTTAAAAAACAACTTCTTTTACATCTGAACAACTTCTGGCTTTGCTCTTGTACTAATCCAGACTAATCTACTTTCTTCATTTTACTATCATAATTCCTTATTTTTTACATCTGAACAACTTCTGGCTTTGCTCTTGTACCAATCCAGACTAATCTACTTTCTTTTTTACTATCATAATTCCTTATTTCAAAACAATCTTTCTCTGTGATCACAAATGACTTAATGACTGTACGACTGTACTGCTACTACTGTTCTCAAAAAAAAAAAAGGTACAAACATTGTCTTTTATAAGTATGTATATACATTTTAAAATATGTAAACAATTAATGCTTTTCTCAATACGTAGATAGTACTATGTGTTTTTCATTACTTTATCTAGACTAATATGTATGCATTGTTGCTCACTGTCTGTGTCTCAGACATTTATTGTAATTGTTTAATCTCTATAACCTTGTTTTAATCTGTGGAGCTTTTCTCCCCGGGCCTCCACTGAAAATGGAAATTATCCAGCTGGACTAGCCCGGTCAACAAATGTAAAATAAAATAAAATAAATAAATAAATATTTATTAACACACACACACACACACACACACACACACACACACACACACACACACACACACACACACACACACACACACATATCTATAGAGAGAAAGGGGAAGACATTCCGTGGTAAAGAAATTATGTGAAATGAATGCCTAGGCTAGTGATGGCAAACCCTTTCAGTTAGGCGTGTCAAAAATTCAGAAAATGGCTAACTTGACTCTGCTTGTGTCTCAACCCCCCCCCCCAATAAATAAATAATAAATAAATAAAACAGCATGGCTCTTAATACATCAGGGATAATTTTCAACAGAATCAGGGACAAATCTAGAAATAAGACACATGGACAGTTTTCAATTACTAGTGCTATTAATTTAAAGGCACTGACAGAAAAAAATAAATGTGAATTAATATACATTTTCTGAAGTAAAATTAGTCTGTAAATCTAAATATTGTCATTAGTGGTGCTGCGGTGGCATTGTCGCCTCACAGTTAGACGTTGCCCGTTCAATTCTCAATTAGAGCATCTTCTGTGTAGCGACATGCGTGAATGGGCATTCCATTGTTGAAGGTTGTGCATTAGGCCCGGCAAGCCAGTACATAAAAATCTACTGCCAATCATTAGCCGACCGGAGTTCCGCTGTGGCGACCCCTAACTGGGAAAAGCCGAAAGACACAAGCAAACAAATTAAGTGTAAAAAGTTACCAGTTTTAGGAGGGATTAAGAGGGACAGCTGAGAAGAATGTAAAACAGCACACTCCTAGAAATGCAGACTACTTGCCCTTAGTCTTGAGGTTAATAACTTCAAACAAGTAATCTCCGTGGTATCCCTGAAGTCTCAAAACAACCCCCTAAACAAGTGTAGTGGGTCCAAAAACAAAACAGTGTAAGACACTTCTCTGTGTGGAAGATTTTCAGTCCATATATCTCTAGTTAATCACTGTATATTAATCAGATCAGACAATAGTAGTAGAAGTAGCGAACTTAAACTTGTCAAGTCAAAACAAAACAAAACGAAAAATAATTATAGAAAATATATAATTGTACAGCATTACTAAGTATTCAAAAGTAATCCAAGCAAGGCAGGCAGTCTGTTTCCAGTCAAAAATCCTTTATTAAATACACAGACAAGCGATCCAAGTAAAACAAAAATAGAGTAATAATTTCCTCACAAGCTTTCTAAATATATATATACTTTTTATCAGGCATTGGAGTGGTTTAGTAAGTAGGGCAGGACCAGCTCGAGTGTCACACTGATGGGGGAAGGGATGTGAATTTAACATGTGTACCAATAACACTTTGTTTTACAGCACACTAAACCACTCCCATGCCTGATAAAAAGTATATATATATTTAGAAAGTGTGTGAGGAAATTATTACTCTATTTTTGTTTTACTTGGATCACTTGTCTGTCTACTTAATAAAGGATTTTCGACTGGAAACAGACTGCCTGCCTTGCTTGGATTACTTTCGAATACTTTGTCGCCTCACAGTAAGACGTTGTCCTGTTCAATTCTCAGCTAGAGTGTCTTCTGTGTGGAGACATGTGTGAATGGGTGTACCTTCGTTGAAGGTCATGCATCAGGGCCGGCAACTCGGCACGTAAAAATCTACTGCCAATCATTAGCGAACCGGAGAAAAGCCAAAAGACACAACAACAACAGCAACAACTTAGTAATGCTGTACAATTATATATTTTCTATTATTATTTTCTGTTTTGTTTTGTTTTGACTTAAGATGAGTTTAAGTTTGCTACTTCTACTACTATTGTCTGATCTGATTAATATACAGTGATTAACTAGAGATATATGGACTGAAAATCTTCCACACAGAGAAGTTTCTTACACTGTTTTGAGGTTAATAACTTCCTTCCCTCAGCAGTAGTGCTGTTGAACTGGCTCCTGGCTCAAAATAATTCAATGCACTTCACACAAGCAGCAAATGCAAAAGCAGTTTCTTTGATAACGTGGGTGTTGGTGAACGCTGGTGTGTCACATAAAATGTTGTGGCATGACACCTTTGACACGCATGTCATAGGTTCGCCATCACTGGCTTAGACTATAGGGACCCAATGCCAACTATGAATCTGATCTACAGTACAGGAACGACATCTGTAGATACTCTACAGATCAAGTGTTGATTCTGTTGTAAATCAGCCAGTGAATTACAAAGTAGCTGAAGGCATTGCGATAATGTAACATGGATGTCTGACCAAAAACAGCCTATGAGTTAAGAAAAGTGTATTGGATTAACAAAAATACCTAACTTTATAATGACAATGAGATTAGATAGATAGATGATAGATAGATAGATAGATAGATAGATAGATAGATAGATAGATAGATAGATAAACAAATGAATGGATTAATAAATTCATTAATGAGGCATGGCAAAATACTCATTTGTCCTTTATGTTAACAGTGTTGCAAATTCTATTTAGATACCTATGCAGGATCTACATAATTTATCATTGTAGTTAGTCTCTGCATTTCAAGGATAATCCAATACAGTAACTGCAGATTACCACGAAGCTCTATTTTTTTATTTTTTTGTTCCCTTGACCTCTTTTTACTGGGCAAGCTTCCTATTGCCCCAAGTCCACAATGAGTCCATCAGCTAATCTTCTACACCCCACCCAGACTTACTGTAGTATTGCTGGGACCAGTCATGGATCCTAAGGGCATCCTGGGGGCACAGCCATCTTTGCATCGATGTCTTTTATTTTCTTTTATATGACCTAGCCAGTCACTTCCCTGTCTCCCTCCCATCACTCCTCAACTACATCTGAGGGCAACTCCTTCTTTAGCCAACTCTTTGCTTTAGGGAGTGTCATTGGCAAGCATCTTCCCATGTAGGGCAGGCACACTCATCCCTCCCTGCCACTCTATCAATTACCAGAGCTGCTAAATGAACCTGGGTTGCCCATGCTGTAGTCAGGGCTTTATCTCCTATACCACTGGAGTAGCACTCTGAAGGTGTTGATCATAATACTTCATGCTTATATTCTGTTTGCTGTCCTAGAAAATTATATCTCCAAAATTAAATCTAATGTAAGATAGAGAATAAAGAGTTGGAGTATGATCTGTTAATAAACTACGGAAAGCAGCACTGGATATGAGTTCATTTTATAAAAAGTTTTCATTTGGATAACCAAATGCTCATTTTATGGCAGGATTTAGAAAATATATGAAGTGGAGAACAACACTTTCAGTGACACTGCATAGTTTTACACTGAAGTAAAGACATGCCATGCACAACCATCTCTTGGCCTTCAGTTTCTGTTACTACACAAAATTGTCCCACAACCTCAAAGACAATACACAATTGTGTGCAGAGCTCTTTGTAAATGGAGTAATTTATACTGAGCCAGAAGATATATCAAACCTACTGGCCAATAAATTCAGCTCTAACTTTACCCGTCTCCCCTTCAAACTTCTCTCAGAAAAATGCCAAGAAATATACCTCCCCCTGCTATCACTAGGGAACAAGTCCTTAATATTCTCTCTAAGGCCAAAAACACTGCATGAATGGGCCCATACAATATCCCAGGATAATTTCTAAATAGCTTGAAACATGACCTATCAGGCACTCTGAAATTGCTATTTAGCTGTAGCCTACAAACAGGCGTCATGCCTCATTAATGTAGAAAAGCAACAGTCATCTCTCTACACAAAGCTGGGCCATCTACAGGCCCTAGAAACTACAGACCTATAAGTCTCACTAGCCTTACATGCAAAGCCATGGAAAGAATTATCATTGAAATGATCAATAGTGATACAGTAAACCTCCAGACACTGGATTCAACCCAGTTTGGGTTCATCAAGAGCAGGTCATGCCTACTCGACCTGGTTGACTTCTTTGAGAAGGTCACCAAAGCAATGGATGAGGGCAAAATGGTTCACACTGTCTACCATGACCTGGCCAAGGCATTTGACACAATACCCAACTTGTGCATTGTTAACAAACTTAAGAGGTTAGGTACAAGCCCATATGTTACCCAGTGGAGAGCCATCTGGCTCACAGACAGGACCCAGCAAGTTAGAATTGGGGAGTCCACCTCTACAAAGAGGCCAATCACAAGCGGAGTCCCTCAGGGATTGATCCTTGGACTGCTCCTTTTTGGCATTTACTTCTCTGACGTCAAGTCCAATGTCAATGGTCTCTGGCTGACTAAATCTGCAGATGATTGCAAATTATGAGCTGTCATTGAATCCCGCACTGACACAAATGTTCTCCAGGACAGGCTGACACAGACAAATGACTGTTGTCAGAGCCATGGACTAAAACTAAATGCCAAGAAATGCATAATAGTATCCTTTGGGAAGTCATCGGCCCCTGATAACTATCATATTAACAACACACCCTTTAGAGATGACCCAGTAGTCAGGGACTTAAGGACACCCATGGACAGTAATCTAGCCTTTGACCATCACATGTCTACAGTAGTGAGGAAATCATTCTATGTTGCACAATTTATAAACAAAGATATGGCATCTAGGGCCAAGGAAGTCATTGTTCCACTGTATTTGGCATTCATCAGCCCTATCATTGAGTACAATGCCCCCTTTTGTATGTACCTATCCAAGCATATCCGACATAATGGAACATCCACAGAGTTTCCTCAGTAAAAGAATACAGAGCATAAGTAAAATTTCCTATGCAGACCACCTCAAGTTCCTGTTACTACACACAGTTTTAAATTGTAGAGAAGACATCAACACACAGTCATCCAGTGAGCTTCAGTTTCTGTTACTAGGTGAAGACATATTTCTTTAGCAGACTTGGTCAATGTCTAGAGGTGTTTAATTAAGATATAGCAGTTAACTATGCCATATGACCATACTGGGAGTAACAGTTATTATCAATCCCAGTTGGTCACATATGCAACACTTTATTGACCTTAGGATGCACTGACCAGCCCATAATACACTGTACACAGCAGTACTCAGCAAATGTAATGTGCCCCAGAGGCTACAGTATACCTGGTCAGGATCTTCCCTGTCTGATCTTTGCCACATTTTATTTAAGTCATAACTTCATAACACAAGAAGCCTAGTGTCCTTTGACTTTATTTATAAGACATTTTTCAAATGTGGCTTGTGTTTATTTTCATGCACTCCAAATAATTCTAATGAAGATTTATCTTCAATGGTGCAGTTTATCTTTGATACCTGAGGGACTATGGTCACATTGAACTCCATTGTGACCCATTATTTTACTTCTCTCCCCCCAACTCTTAGCAGGCATATTAACAGTGCATTGACTGAATTATCTGAGAAGCCTTTAAGGGGTGTCACTCCATGACTTTGGCTAGTAATCACAATTCGCAATCGGCATTTTATATACAAAGATATTACAATATAACCCTCTGCATAATCAGCTCTGCTGCTGGTAGCATTGCAGGGTTGATAAATAAATAAATAAAAACAACATGTATCAAATGTCAACACAGCACCAGGATGGAAGTGCAGTAAAATAAATCAGACTTAGTAAAATATGAATTGTAGGATGATATCCCAAAGTAAGAGTTATGAAATGTTTGAGCCATGAAATGTAATCTGTGACTGCAGAACTGAAAGGTCAAAGCATTGTTAAGAACAAGGTTTAACATCTACTCACTCATTTAATACAACATAGGAGCCATGCCTTACAATAATATTTGTTCTGCTTTTAAGATGTTATATCTGGATTGAGACCATTATATTATATAAATATTGTTATTATTGGGGGGAGACTAAGGACTTGTGACCCAGAATACAGCATTTCCCATACCGTTGTTGTATGAGGAAAGAAAGTCAGTTTGATATTATACTATGTAAAAAGTTTTCCTCTAATATGGTAGTGGATTATGTTTGATAGGAGCATAATGCTGACAAAAGTTCAGAAGCTGATAGTAAAATGTAAAGGACAGAAATAAAGTTTTATGAACGATGAGATGCAGTGGAATGTCGGCTTTATATAAAGAAGCTTCCTTAGCTGGGCTACTGGTGCAGAGGCAAGATATCCATCTCTACTGTGGGTGAAGATGTTTTTTTTAACAGAATCAGTGTACTGGAAGAGTTAGTCAGGATCATAGTATGGTGGAGCTATCAGCCAACACTTCTTATCCTTGGGTGGATTATTCATTTTATCAATGTCTACATGACCTCTGGTGATGAAGGGATTTCAGAGGCTGTAACGCATATGAAGATGCAGATAATGTCTAAACACGTGGGGTATAGGTGAATGCATTAATCATACTGTTGTCAGTGCATGTTGCTTCATCTGTTGAGGTTATCGATTGGCCAGTAGAAATATTGGCTTCTAGCACCAGTATACTTCTCCTCATGGAGGTCTTCACTCCATGCCCTAGGAATTATCAGCTGAAATACCCTGCTACTGACAAATCAATAGGCATGCTCAGTGAAGGGATTGCTACTCAAGAGAATGCCGAGGGCGAATAAAGAAGTGGCTAGCAGTGGTTTGTTGGATTGCAATGATTTGCTTAAAAATATTAAGAAGAAGATTACTTTTGCCAATGTTTCAGTTCTGATCAGACCCTTACTTGAAAATTTGTCCATCACTGAAGGATAGTTATTTATTTATTCATTTATATGACATTTATTAACCAGGTAAGTGAAATGATCTGAGGAGGACCCTTTTCAGGGATGACCAGGGCCAGTTAGGCAAATACAAAAAGTAGAATTATTCTGAACATGTATATGCATGCAACACTGGCGTGAAGTACAAATGAGCTCAATGTACAAGTACAAATGTACTGTGAAGTCCAAAAAAGCATAACATAAAACATGTAATTAATTGCGTGTAACATTATACGTTTTTTATATATATATATATATATATATATATATATATATATATAACATAATTCATTATGTACACTTGGTGAAAGTGAAAAAATGGCAACAGTGTATGGAAAAGAGCCACCAGGATGATGGAAGCACAGTGTACTTAGAGTATGAAGGGTAGTCATGAACTTGATTTGTTTATCTAGAAGCAAAAGGGAAAGCCCTGATATGTTTTGATGAAAAAATGTCAGAAGGAATTCATTTGAGGTTATTAATGTACAGTTTGATAACTTGATAACTTGAGTAGAAGAAGCAGGAATTCTGTATCACACAAGTAAGAATTATTTTAATTAATTTAATTCACATGGACTATCATTTCATGGGTATCTAAAACAGCTCTGAAGAAACACCTATCCTAGAGGACTTTAATAGTGACTGAGATAGTGATGCCCAAAACTCCCCCCAAAAAACATTAAACATGTTTGATTTCTCACAACTCATCTACTTTCGCACTAGATTCAACAAATCTTCAAGTAAATATATAACTCTTGAGTGGATCTTACCCAATTGTCCTGATAACATAATAGAAGCAGGACTCTCCAAGACACTTTAAGCAATCACCATCCTACTTTTGTAGTTAGTCAATGTAACAACATGCCCAAAATGTCAAATCTAAGCAAATGTTACAAATTGCAAAGACTTTGACATCAACATCTTAATTTTTTCTCTGTCACGCTGCAACTGGACTCTACTGAAATACCTTCCTCTTGATCAAACTATTGAAACTTTCAATACCCTATTGCTCAGGATTGTCGATACTCATGCTGCCATCAGGAAAAAATAATCAAATCTAACTAAGCTGCCTAGCTAAAACTGGAAACAAAACAAACCTAAGATCAGGGAGACACTACATGGAAAGCTTGGCAACATAACTTTAGCAAACCGATAGATAACTTCACAATCTGTCTAAAAACATATCAAAGCTGATAAAGGTGCATGTCACTAGAGCATTCCAACATCAACAGTCCTTAATCATTTTTGGCTACCATCAATAATCTCTTGCATCCAGGCAAAACATCTCAGCCAACCTCAATCCCTCAACTTCTTTAAGATCAAGACACTGATTTTACATTTAACTCTCACTTCAAGGACATGATTTCTGCCCTAAAAGAACATCACATCAGGTATACAAGCACATAATCTTAACCATTCTTGTCTATTCCCCATCTTTCCAATTTCACACAGCCACAGTGAAAACTGTTCAAAAACTCATCATCAGACTCAAACCCAGCACTCTTACTGCAGACAATCTCCCTGCTGGTTATTTAAAACTTGTAGCAGACTCCCTCTCCTATCCTTCATCTCTTTTCATAAACTGCTGTGTATCAGAAGCCAGTCTCTCTATATGTTGAAAATAGAGAGAACATTTATCAGACTTCTACAGTAGGGTGACAAGTCAACTGAGCTATCAGACTACCACACCGTCACTATCCTCTCTCCTCTTTCTAAATTCTTAAAAAGATGTCTATACAAGTAGGTCCTTCAATACCTCCTCACAAACACCCTTCTATCACCTACACTGCTTACGTTTCTTCCCAGTCATAGCACAACTGCCCTTCTATCTTTCCTCAATTCTATCCTCAACAGTAGAAACAAAAAAATCATCTCTGCTTTCTTCCTTGAACTGTCTAAAGCATCTGATATGGTATTTTACCCTAAATAACTCCAAACACCAGCGTCTTTGAGTTCTTCCTCCACCTCTCTCAACTGGTTCTCTAGCTACCTAATGCATTGCACCAATCAGTAAAATGGCACTCAACATTTTCTTTCTACTTACCAGAGACTACAGCAGTCTGTCAAGACTTGATCCTTGGTCCCCTAATTTTTACCCTCTTCTTAGACCATCAATGTATGGTCTCTTCTTGTGCCACTCTTATCCAAAATGCTGCCAATGCTTGTCTGTACTGTTGAGTTACATGTGCTCTACAATCTGTTATCCAGGAATCATTCACTTCAATTGAGATCTGGCTCACAGATTCTCATAGGTTTATAGTTTATTGGCAAGTACTATGCTAGCTATCCTTGCAGCAGATTTTTAGCCTACCCAGTTTCCCATTTTGTTCTCAAAATAACCTATCCCTATAGATTGTAGATTGCCCTTACACATCCCATGGTCGATAATAATATATTACCCCTAATGAGAATAACTGGGATCATACCAGAGATAATTTGAGGGGAACCATGCATGGGATAAAGCATTTAGGATCTGACTTTGTCCATTAGTAGTACAGAGGGGAGTGTGGGGAAAATGTTCTGTTTCCCATAGATCCAAGTTGCACATGAGTATAGACAGGGATAATCTTTGTTTTATGTGGATGAGTAGTCTGTTCCAGAGCAGTGGTATCTTGGAGAAATATACCTGTCCATCCAAACTGTTTTGTTGATGTTGCAGAAGAGGTTTAAATCCCTAGACCGAGCATTTCTGATGTCATTTGAGTTGCTGATGAGCAGTAAAACTATTTGTAATGGGTTAAAGGATGCCTTGTATGCCAAACACAGGTCACCTCTTAGCAGTCTGTATTATACAGAGAATAGCAACAGGGCTTTAAGTCGGTCCATGTAGGACATTTTATTTAGGCCTTGTGTCCTTTTAGTAAGCTATCATTGTGGGTGTTTCAGTTATTGCATATGTTTGAATACATACATGCCAAAGGGGGCATTATATTCAATGATTAGCCTAATGAAGGCTGAGTAAAGTGGAACAATGACATCCCTAGATCTTGACACAATCCCTTTGTTTATAAGCTGTGTAATATATAAGGACTTTCTTACAATTAATTAATTACCTATCTCAACACTTTCTAAATCCAAATAAAACTAAATGAATATTCTTCAACCCTAAGTCCTACATTGATGACAGCTGTATCTTCAAGCCTCTCCTCTCAAAATATTCAAATAGAGGTAGTCTCCAATACAAATCTTTTAGATATCCTTGTAGATGATCAGTTTAAATTTACATACAAAAGGTTATACAAATAACTCATTACAAATTAAATGTTCTCTACAGAGCTTCTAACTTCCTTACTAAGCATTCTAGACAGTTTACAGTCACTACCTACCTCTTATCCTTTATAATCATTCCTCCTAAATCTTCACAAATATTAGCATTATCCAACTATAAAAAAGTAATACAGTTTAACAAGATTGCCCAATTTGCTTGCAAGATACAAAATACTACTCAACACTTCATTGTTCTTAAAGTGTTACATTGGCTTGACTTACCTAATTACTTAACTTTCACACAGCTAAAAACTGCTCTTAGTATACTATATTTTCCAGATTAATGCCCTTTACAACAGTGGTACACTCCTTTGAGACTACTTAACTCGATGGACACAAACTTTGCCATTGTTCACAAATCTAAAAAGCCATTTGAGAACTCTTTAAACTCCACCAATATGCAAATATTTGGAACTCTCTTCCAAATGCCATCCAACAGATAACACCTTTATATGCCTTGAAAATTAAACTAAAGGAACATCTCATCAACTCTTGGCATTGTCCATGCTCACCTGGATAACTTAATCTCTTTACCCTTAGTTATCAGATTTTCTCATTTCTCTGTTTATTTCTTATCTCTATAACCATAGCTCTCAAACATACTTAATTATATTCTCTCTTCTCCTTCCTACCTACCTACCTACCTATGCAATTTCTACTTTTCACTTTTACTAAATCATTGTAATGTTGCCCTTTCTTACCTGTTATATTTCTAAAAAAATATTGTGTTAAGCTATTTTTTGTCAACTATAAATTTTCTCCTGTTTCAATATTCAACATTTACTGTACTTTTCTTATTTTTCAATGAATGTAAAAAGTTAATTATCTTCCTTGGAGCTTTTATTCCCATGAAATTGCTGAAAAGGGCATCTTGTATGGCCATGTCAGACTAATAAATAAAAAAAATATTTAAAATTGACATGAAACAGAATTTCTGTACTGAAAAGGTCATACATAATTTATAATTTTAACAGTACTTATTTTAATATCTGAAAACTCTATGAAAGTTTTAAGAGGTCTTGGGTTCAATAAGGAGAAATGCTAGGGCCTGAGCAAAAGGGAGAATTGTACAGCAGTTCTGCCTTCATTTTAATTCATATAGTGTAGCAGAGCTGGATTCAGCAGAAGGTGACAAAGGCAGCTGACTAAGGCCACATGAAGGCTAGGGAGCCCAAAAATGGGAAAAACTAAAATATATATTTTATTTCTGCAGCATTTTAAATAAACGAGTAGCTGCTGGAGGCATGAACAGCTTTGGTAAAACACAATCTTTAATAATGTAGAATCCACATAGAAAGCAATAAAACACACCCCAGGATTCAGCAAGCAGCCATACAGGAATAAGTTATTCCTGCATGGCAGGGACCGTTCCTGTAAAGCACAGTAGCGTGCCTTGCATATTCATGAAGGCGCGATGCCTTTGCTGTTAAATGGATGCGGAGCTGTGTACGAGTGCAGGGGGGTGTGTCTGAGAGCAAAGCTCTCACAATACACATGCCCCTGCACTCCAGAATTGCCTTTTGGCAATTAAAAATGAATGAGAATGCTTGTAACACCCTCAACCTGTCAGGAAAACAAAAATCAGTGGTCAAAGACATAAGGGACAATCGTCCCTACCAAGCATACCTCTCAGCTGTACAGATCTTTGCAGAATGCCCAAATGTTTGCCTCATATTTTTGCTGTGTTCCCCCTAAAATGTGTATCTGTCTGGCAAATAGCTGAGGCTTGAAGTAATTAAATAATGACAAAACATTTGAGTTTAAGACTCCACACATCCATCAGAAAATTCATGCTAATGTAAAACTTTTTATTCTATCAACTTTTTAAGTTTGTAATAGCAATATTTAAAATTTGCCCCTATTTGTCCCCCCATCATTGTAGGCTTTGTCCAGATATTTTTCTCTAAGAGGTTGAGAGGTATGCTACCAAGCCAAAAGTTATTAGCATAACGCAGGCAACACAAGCACATAGTGCACACTTCCCAACCCGTCAGAGTAAGTAATATGGACAAAGCCAAAATGGACAATTGTCCCAGAAAGCAGGGTCTTTTTAATGTTTTAAAATAAATTGATAAGGTCAAAAGTGATCTGTATTTGTTTTGGAGTTTGCCATTCTAATAAAGGAGTACACATTGCCTGAATACTTGATGCTTTTTTGTATATTTGGTCTGTGTGCACCTGTTGTAGTTCATGCCTGCTAACGTGTATATGTTTGTGTGTGTGTGTGTGTGTGTGTGTGTGTGTGTGTGTGTGTGTGTATATATATATATATATATATATATATATATATATATTATTTATTTATGTTTAAACCAGGAAAGTCCAACTTGGAACAAAGCCAATCTTCAGTGGAGGCCCAGGAGAAACACTCCAGATGCATATCTTTGTGACATGGGAGGAAACCCACGTGAACACAGGGAGGACATGCAGACTCCGCACCTCAGCTGAGTATTGAACCAGAGAACCTCTTGCTGTGAGGCAACAACACTACTGCTGTAACACTGCACCATCCAATGTGTGGGTGTGTGTATGATGTCCTTTACAGTGTAATACCCATACATCTATTTATCTATCTATGAGAATGAACTCAGTGCTCAAATTGAAGTTCAATCTGCAGTCACTCGGTCAACAATTTCAAACTGATCATTCTTAAAGTCAAGCACTGAAAAAAAAGAATGGCAACTCATTGTAAAAGGAAACCAAATTCTTTTTTTCCAATTTGTTGACTAAAATCTAAAAAAGTAAACCCTAGCCTCACCAAAGATTCATTTTTGTGTCACTAATGGTGCTGTGAAGGAAAAGGTTTATTGTAGGATTACCCAGGGTTACAGTAAAGGGCAGTGTTAGGTTTAGCACATGTGTGTAAGGTGGGCAGGGGGATTTCACATTCCTGTCCCCTAACCCTGTATTAACTTATGAAAAACCCTTTCTCTAACAGCACCACTAAATACCACACTCAGGCACACACTCACACAATACATCCGTACACAGCACTAAAACTATCTCCTTATTTAACTCTTACTTTAAACCAAAATCACCCACAAACAAAAAATTCTAAAGCTATCCCCTGCCTATCCCTTACCCTAACCCTAACCTGCAAACATTCATACAAATGCTCCTAACCCACTTAACTTTGCACACCATATCGCTCTGAGGAAACTGACTTAGGCAATTCCTACAGTTGATATAATCTTTTGATGTAAAATCAGAACACTTAAAACAGCCAAACAATTGAATGTTCTAATTTAACTGCATATATACAGGTTTAGTAAGGGGATATATTTTATGTCTGTGCACATGTTTGTGGGGTAAGATTACTACGTATAGTGATAGGTTTGAAGATATGCATGTGTATGTATGTGGTGGTACATGTGTGTTCTAAGCCCCCTGTGTTGTAGTGGTAGAGTGTTACAGAAATGTTTCTTTTAAGGTAAAAGAAGCTGGAAGTGCTGAGTGCTGGTAGGGAGAAGCCAATAATGAAGTCTTTATCACTGTAGCAGCTATGCTACATGAAGTAGACAATTTATGCAAGTGATGAGAATCTTTCTGAACCATAGGGATTGTTCTTGCCAAGTAAAGTGAATGGCACATACTATTTATGTTATTTAGTTATGTTATTAGTTTTATTTTATTTTTTTTTTTTTTTTTTTCTTTTCCTTGTGTTGTTTTGTGCTTCTCTTTCTCTGAAAGCTGATTTTTTTTTTTTGTGCATTTTTGCATTTACCATTTGTGGCCTAGAGAGCTTGTTTTTCATTGCACTGGGGTTGGGTTTCATTGCAGTTTGTTTTTGTAGTTGTAAAAATACAAAGGACCCCATAGTGATGGCCTATAGCAGCTTAGATATGAATTTATGAACTATGCACTGATGCACACAAACAAAACTTAATTAGATAGAAAATGACCACACAGCACAGACAACTGCAGAGACAACTGGCTTTATGAAGGTAAAGTGAGTGACCATGCAATCAAAGTGCATGGGCATAATTCCATCAGTGTAAGGAAGAGTGCCTGAGGGTATAAACTATGCACACAACAACACAACAACACCTGCCATGTTTGCTTGTTTGCAGTGGGAGACATGCCAAGAAGGGCCAGCATAGTAAAGTGCCAAGTATACCATATATATAAAAGAAAGAGACTCAGCAAAAAAAAGAAAAAAGAATAGAAGCAGCATAAAAAATCATCAGAGAAGAGAAACTGGAATATATCTGATAGGGGGCAGAGCAATTTTTTTGTGAAAAGGCATTTTTTTTTTAAGAAGAAGAAGAAAAGCACAAGGGAAAGCAGAGAGGAGTGGTTGGGGAAAGGAAAAATGGAGAAGGAGAGGTTGCATAGACACACAAACAATTGTGGATGGATATATGCTGTCAAAAAGTAAAACATTGGTGATGAGGAGGACTGGATAACAAGCAGGGTTTGAGGAGTGACATACAAGGTGAGGTAAATCAGGGATGGAGGATAGGATATATGATATACATGGCACCAGCTCAGACGGGCAAGACATATCAGCCACATCAGCCACCTTGTGGTGCCATGTGGGCAATGTATATACCTTTGTGGTGGTTTGACAACTATGCAGACAACCATGCCAGGAAGTGTTCACAGATGAGAATCAGACATCCAGCTGCTGATGAATCTCAGACTTCACCCTTTGGGTCACTATCAGAAGAGGGGACCTCACTTTCTTCCAGAGTAGTGTGCAAAGGCTCCGCAGTGAAACACCAGGTAAGGTAAGTTTCCCCACACAGAAACACCACAGAGAAACAGACTTGCTGCCCACTGCTGCCCACTCCATGCTAATATGGCCTGCTCCATGCTGAGAGTCACCACTACAGCAGGACCTGCAGAAGGAAGTTAAAAGAAATATTGCCACACACACATTACACATACTGTGTGAACTGTACAATACAGTAGTACACAAGGTATTTTCACTCAACCACTGGAAGAGGTGTTCCTGCCTCCTGAGACATGCTTTCATGTGTTCACATAAGTACTCTATCACTATAAGACAAAGTAGGAAGAACTTAGCACAGTGCTGGACTTGGAAAAGACAAGACAAAAATATTTACAATACATCTCTAGCTGCCTTTACCTATCCTCTGCTTCCCACTCTCTAACAGATTTGGCTGACACCATCACAGGTCACTATGCTGATGCTTGTACTGCTTAACGGAACAGGTGATGCCAGTGGCATTACTCACTGTGCTGGCAAGGCATTAACCTTGTACAAAGTGTCATCATAATGGTTTAGCAGATGCTCCTTTGAGTCTTTTCAAGGAAAGAATAGTATTTCTTGCTCTGTTCTAAGCATTTCATAGGAGCCCTGCTGTTTCCTGTGCCTAAAGCAGCCACAGTCACTCAAACAGGTCTGGTCACAAAAATGGTAGCCCTGTGCTCATGGACACACCAACAGATATGCATGATGTGGAATGCAGTTCAGCAGTGATATGCTACATAGTGGTTATTTAGCACTTATAAGCTTCACAGATGCTGTGCACATGCATATAATAAATGGCCCCAGGATAGACATGGACAGGTGAGACAGCACAGCATCTGCTGATAGCATGCATAGTGATTTATGGTATATATTCAAAGAAAGCTAAGATAAATCCCCTCATTAACATAACCACTAGGCTATCAGCCTGTACTGGTAAGACAAAATACATTGTAGCCGTAATGTGGGAGACCTCACTAATAAGAACAACTGTGGGATAATGGAGTTTATGTTAGGATTCCAAATTTCAAATAGACAAAATAGCATACTGGAGAAAGTCAGAACATCAGTAAAGTAACCCTACACTGTACTGAAACCAATGAAATCTGGTACTAACAGGGACAAACAGAAAAATCTGCTTGTGTGTGTGTGTGTGTGTGTGTGTGTGTGTGTGTGTGTGTGTGTGTGTGTGTGTGATACACCACAATGCCATGATGCTGTCATGCCTCACTGTCAACATGCATAGAGGGCAGGACATACTACACAGGGCAAAAAGGTACCTTTACAACGTGTGGTGCTGGATGATTAGGTAAGCAGTCTAATACAAGGATCATCACAGTGGTGCAAAAAGGGGTGTTATGATGATAGACCCATTGCAGCAGTAAGCATAGGAAAAGCAGAGAGAATGGTACATCACAACAGGTAAGTTGACTCTGTATGGGGCTGGGGGGCAGTATACAAACATATGGGACATCTACAATCAGTCATACACATACACTTGACCAATATATGCAACCCACATGAGTAACCCACCGGTGAACATGTCTTAACATAGGCCCATGGGAGAGACAACAGCTGAAATATTTCACCGACTATGATACTGAGGTACTGCTGCAGGCCGTCTGCAGACATGACATATGCATCCTGGCCAAGGATAAAAGAGCAGGTGGAGCATGACAACATATCAGTGCTGTTATTTGCCATAATCTTAGTCCATATCAGGTTTGATGAAAAGCAAATAGCATGATAATGTATACCCAGAACACAGCATGTAACATAGCCAAGGATATGTCTACCACAACAGGTAAATCACCTGCACAGAAGAAATGCACTGAAGTGGAGGGGCTCCTGGTGTTCTCTTATAGGAAAAAGAAGGAGAACCTCATACCCATAATGACTGCATAAGTGTCTGTAGGGGATGTATCAGGTTAGTATTGGTCACTACATGGCCATATAATGTAGTGCAGCACATGTGACACAGAGCTTATTCAACAGGAGGCTTATGCATAGCTGTACCCCCAATCTACAGCTGCAACAGTCTGCACAACAAGGCTTCTATAATACATAAGCATGACTGCTATTTGGGAGTTCATGTACTATGGTGTTCCCACAGATATATTGTTTTTCTGATTCACAGATTCTACTGGTGAAGGACCTAGTGCAGTGGGGGAGCACACGCCTAAATTCAGCAGGTCATTGGTGGCTGATGATGATGGTAGCATGCACATACCACAGTTGAATGCCACAGTGGAATAATCATCAGCACTTACAGTGGAGGCATCACAAGCTTTGCCACATAGGTGGAGCCTCACCAGGGACAGTTCAAAAATCTCAGCCTCATCAGTGTCTGCTAGATGTCTTACACCTGTGAGCCTCCCCAACCTATATAAGATTTTCCAGCCCAGATAGTATCAATGAGCCACACACACTCTAATGTGTATATATACCCCATAGGAGAAAGGCATGATAGTGTGTAGCAGCGCCATGAATTCCAATCTGTCCCTAACCTGAATGCAACACTTGGCATTAATCAGGTCATGCAGAGGTGCAAGATCCAGGTACAGAGAGCTATGGCTTGCACTACTATGAAAATAGCAGTGTGCTGTGTTGGCAGTGGGATGAAGAGAAACACCTGCAAGGCCTTTGAAAAGACATTTTATACCTGCATTGTGACAAAGAGCAGAGATACATGGAGTGAATGTGGTTGCTGTGGTGACTAGTGGCTATTATTGCATCATTTGTTGTGTGCATATCACACACATGATAAATGCCTACTGGTTTGCCTCTGCAGGTCATACTGTCCATGACTGTAATTATTGCTATTTCCCCTTCCTCCACAGCTGAACAGATATGCCTTGCAACATAATAACCATCACTTCCATATCTTGAACCTGGGACCCTACACAATACACCCACAACAAGTTAACAGCAACCCATCTCAGCTGTAGGATGCCAGGATGATATCTGTAACATATCATGCAGAACAGTCGGTCTAGCAAAGGGAATGTAGAATGTGGAAGCACTAAACTTTCCAATGATACATATATATACTCACACACACACACACACACACACACACACACACACACACACACACACACACACACACACACACACACACACACACATATATATATTATACACACACACACACACACACACACACACACACACACACATATATATATATATATATATATATATATATATATATATATATATATATATATATATATATATATATATATATATATACATATACACATATAAAAGATATTACTACTTATAGATTTATTTTATTTATTTTATTTTACATTTGTTGACAAGGATAGTCCAACTGGATGCATGTCCATTTTCAGCGGAGGCCCGGGGAGAAAAGCTCCAAGGGTAAGCAGATACAGCATTACATAATACCAGCATTACATATAACAAACAGACTATTTACATAGATTACATAAGTAAGCAAGTTAAACAAGTTACACAGGTTAGAGTTAATCCTGAGCGCAAGTCAGGATTAAATTAAATTACACAGTAAACTGGTTAACAGATTTTTTACACATTCTAGAGAGAGTTAGCCAGGCTTGATACATTGACATAGCCAGTTAAGTGACAAATGTTGTTTGAGTCTAGTTTTAAATTGACCTAAGGTGGAAAGTAAGGTAATATCAGCTGGAAGAGAGTTCCAGGATCTACTTACAGAGTTTGCTAAGAGAGAGTCACCGGCTGTGTTATTAATTTTGCTAGTCTCAATTAGTAGTTTGTTAGAGGATCGAAGCAGTCTAGGATTGTTATAGGGGGTGATAATATTTTTAAGTGCAGGAGTATTGTCCGGATTATAGAGGATTTTATAGGCCAAATCAGTTGGTTATACTGGATTAGGCTGGGTAGTTCAGGCCACCCAAGCTAATTTAGATGGATGCAATGATGTGTCCTAAAAGGCAGCCCAGTGGCAAACCTGGCAATGTGGTTGTAGCAAATTGAGAGTTTGTTAAGGACAGTCTTGTTTAAATTCAAGAGTAGAGGGGATGCATACAGAAGGGTTGAAAGAAGGTGAGAGCGAGCTATGGCAATTTTAGCTAGAGGGGTTAGGAAGGCTTTTATTCTGTAAAATGACCCTAGATTTTTATTGATGGTTTTGATAGTTTGGTTAACATGTAGGTCGAATTTTATATTATTGACTACGATGACACCTAATAGTTTTGTAGAGGCGTCAGGGGAGATTATTGTGCCATCATTTGAATTTATGGTAAAGGTGAAAGCAGTAGACCTACTTGTTGGTGAAAATAACAGCATTTTAGCTTTTTGGGGATTTAGGATCAGATGATGTTCAGAAAGCCAGTTTTCTATTGTATTAAAGGTGGAAGATATGTATAAGAAGAGTATATATATATATATATATATATATATATATATATATACATATATATATATATATATATATATATATATATATATATATATATATATAGAGAGAGAGAGAGAGAGAGGGTGCACAGCATATGAAACAGCTATTATTCCTATATTTGCCACCTTTTAAAATGGCCAGTGTTGGATTCTTTCCTACAAATGAGAATTATTGCATGAAACATATATCCACATACAATGCAAAGGACATGACACCACACACACAAGTTTGCATACACAGAAATGTTTATTTGTATACTATTTAATTGTTTATGCCATTTCTTATAGCAGTTAAGTATTTGAAATACATAATAACTGAGTAATGCAACTCTCAAACAAAACATTTGATACAGTAATGTGAAAAACATAACATACTTTGCTGTCCAGGCTAAGGCCTTCAGGTAGTTCAACAGTAAAAAAAACACTTGCCTTGAAGATATGAACCAATTAACACTTAATTACAGATGTAGTTCAGCAGCCTCCAATTACACTCTGTACTCAACCTGTTGGGGGAAAAAGTATTAGTTTTCACAATGTCAATGTATCTGTTACATAATGCTTAACTTAAAATGTCACTATCATACTGACAAACAGAACTGTGTGTAAGACAGTAAGCTGTAGCCCACCACTGTTCTCATGGTGAAATGTATGAAACTGTACAGCCATATACCTCAATGTTTCTTAACACTGATATCCCTCACATGTTGTAACAGCCTAGGTTAAAAGCAATTAATACCCCTCCCCCATAAAATGCCTTACAAGGGCATATAACAGTGTTTTCTATACACTGGCTTCTGGACTGTACAAGGTCACACACGTTTTGCCCAGCTGCTACTTTCACATATATGGACCCTACCCCAAAATTTGTGTGGGAGTCCACAACATCACTGGAGTGATAGGAATGCCATCACTAAATAATGAAAGGCCATTACCTAACAACCTCTTACTGCATGACATCTGGACAAAACCTGGTATACATGTGGAGGGCAGAGACTGGAACCCATATTGCTATTATACACTGTGAAAGTTGCTGGTGTTACAGGATTAGTTGCAACATACCCTTACTCAGGAATATGAAGTTAGAAACACAAATGGATGTTGCCATGTACTGATAGCAATCAATGGGGAGAATGCCACTGATATGTCAGAAACAAGACCTGTTTGGTAAACAGACAAAACATAACACCCAATCCTCTGGCCATCATCTGGATAGGCCCACAGTTGAGAGCTATGCAGACAGACTGCATTCCATGCAAAATTAGCATGTACACTCAAAACCTGTAAAACTTGCAGTATTTAATGCATATAACAGCAATACTCACACTGTCTGTAGGTCTGAAATCTTATGCAAACATGTATTTGGCCTGTGTCCGCAAGTCCTGTTTTAAGAGATATTGCTACCCGCTGTCTCTAACACTGCTGCCCACACACAGGAAGGATGTCTTACATACAGGAAATGTAAATGTACAACAGCCACATGATGTAGTCATTTATAGTAGTGGGCTGCTATGACATTGGCTATTGGAAGTACTACACAGCTGGCTGCATGCAATTAGCAAGGGAGGAACACTAATTGGTGCAGAGGCCATCACCTGATCATGAGCATCATCTACAAAAGCCATGCTGCAACCTATTCAAACCAGCTTGATCCCTGTAGTGGAGAGAGAGAGAAAACAAACAAAAAAACGCGCAAAAACAGAAATAACAGTAAAAAAACAAAAATAATACTACAAAGAAAAAAAAAAACAAACAAGAGAGACATCCTGAAGTGCAACACAGAAAAGAGCATACTAATAAAACAGATATGTGGAACATGTCAGCATGTAATTGAATGTAGTACTTGGTCTGTAATAATGGGACAGACGATTTTGAAAATTTGATATGTGTCAAGACTTGCTGTAATGATGTCCTGCTGAACAACTGCTATGGACATAGCATTTGCCCTGTGGGCAGTGGGCCATACCTGTCAACTGTGTGGATCTGCACAGAATGACAAGATGTAAGCCATCATAGTGTTCTGTTCCTCCAAACATGTATATTAGTCTGGCAAATAGCTGAAGGTGGCAGTAATGAAGTCATGATAGACACATAAGTGTCAGACACCACCGCTTTCAGAATAGTCATGCTAATGTGAAATGTATCATGCACAAACGTCATAGGTTTGTAATAGGCCTATCTATGATCTGTCCCTATATATCCCCCTAATGTTAGGCTGTGTCCACGTGTGAGGCTCTGTTTTGTAGCAAGGCAGACCAGTGCAGTAGTTGAGGAAGGAGGTTCAGAGTATGTCTGAAGGAACTCCATACACACACACACACACACACACACACACACACACACACACACACACACACATATATATATATATATATATATATATATATATATATATACATATATATACACATAGACATGTATGTCTACATATATATATATATATATATATATATATATATATATATATATATACACACACACACACACACACACACACACACACACATATATATATATATATATATATATATATATATATATATAGATATATATATATATACACACAGACGTATGTGTACATATATACCAACAAACACACACACATAGATATATAAGTGTATATATATATATATATATATATATATATATATATATATATATATATAGATATATATATATATATATATATATATATATATATATATATATATATATATATATATATATACATATATTTCCCCTACTGCTGAATGACTGTGCTGCATGATATGTTTGAGAACACATCACACATATCTGCAGCTCAGATGGCTTACTGGTAAATTGATGTGGCTATGGTGTGCAGGGTCCAGGGTTACACATGTGCAAGGGATGATAATGTATTTGCTGGCCAGAACAAGGGCTGTTGGATACATAGTGATTAAGACACCCATAAGCAGTTGTAAGTGTGTGTGAATGGACAGTTATGTATGGTGTGACATTTGTGTTGGTAACAGATTGCTCTTTTTGTGTTAAGGTGAGAGTGGGATGTTAGGGAAGGATAGTAGGTATATATGGGGAGGTAGGTTGGTTCGAAGACAGACATGACAGACAAGACAGCATACAGGGGTGGTATATGACACATGTGGTGGGAAAACAACTTGGACAGGGAGGGGTGTTTTGAAATTGGAAGCCCATGAGGCCCCAAATGGAAACAGTAGGACTGAGGTCCTCACTCATAGGCAGTCATCACTGCACCTTCACATCCCTGAAGGTGGCTGTGCTGGGGGCTGAGCAGGAGGGGTACAAGGGCCTCAAGGGGGTGTAGCAGATCCCACAATTCTCTGCAGAGCTTCCTATGCACCAGACCCTGGACCTGACTTCAGGATACAGGATCCTGTCTGCGCGCACTCCCAGGTGGGGACAGGCCCCATCCCCTAAGGTGGTTCCACCTGAAGGTAGTGCAGGACCAGCAGATGATGAGGTCCCGGGTTGGGTCCCAGATGTGCTGTGGCCTGGTCCAATGGCCAGATGAGGTGGGAGAGCTAGTTCTGCTGTGAACAGCCTTCCCAAACGTGCTATTGTGTTTCAGTTTTAGAACATATGTGGCTAGTAATAGTCAACACAATCCAGGATTAGTTATAACAGCATGCATACATATTCCCAGTAACCCAAAACACCAGATTTGGAATAGTTGAATAGCAAACAGAACACATGCATATATGGAACCACAGTGGCCATTACAATGGCATGAAGGTAACATTGTTAGCATTAGGCCACCAGTGATAGTGTTTCAACATGGAACATGAAGAGAAACACATTTCAATATTTGTTGCGCAATAGGATATATATCCCAACAGTAGGTTTGGTGTAAACATACCCATTGATGTGTGTGTTCAGATTAGTTATGCAGATATGGTGGGGGGAGAGGGAGATGTCAATTAACAACTATGATATCCTTGTACTATGACATCCTCAGACCTTTTTACCTGTTTATGTCTTGCAGGTACCATGTCACGAGAGCAACTGCTGGCGTTCACTCCACAAGAGAACAACATTATCATCAACATCATGGTGCATCACCATGGAACCCTCTTTGGGCATGCGGCCCATGATCTGCAGGAAAGGACTGCCCTGTGGAATAAGCTTGTCCACAGGGTAAACAATGTTGGCCTGCATAACTGCAGTTATGAGCAGGTGCAACATTGTTGCACTGACCTCATCTGCCACACCCATCAGTGTGCTGCTGCAGTTAGGAGGGACCAGCTAGTCACAGGTGGAGGTCATGGCATCCAGCCCCCACTGACACATGTGGAGGTGCTCCTCACCAGCCTTGGGGCACCCAGCTACCAGCAAAGTCAAGAACCAAAAGATAGCATTGTGGAGGTTGGTGCTACCCACACAATGGACAAGGAGCATGCAGATAAGGCTCCAGTACACATTAGTAGACCACTGTTGCTTATCCATCCTTATGTGTAAAGTATCTTCATGCATATGTCAGATAACATACTCAGTCACTGCAGTTTAGTAATGAACAGATGTGCATAATCTGTAGTATTGTGGGTTTGTACTGTTGATGTACTGAAGTGCTGCTCTCACCCTATACCAATGCCAGAGGTGTGGCTACTGACATCACATCTGTCACATAACTATGTAGGTCCCTCTAATATACCTCTAGGGCAGCAGCCTGTAGCTGGTGAGTATGGAGGTCTTTTGTTCAGGTTTGCCAATACACTGGCCAGGTTATGGCCATGGCATTTGCCATGCACACATTTAACACACCTACCCATAATGCATGCTGTACATGTTCACTTATTGTTGCTAACTGCACTGCATCACAGTGGTGACCATGGTGGCATATCTGAAGGGTATGTAAGAGTCCTGCAGTATAACTAACAACCTGTCAGTGCAAAATGTGTGGACAGAGATGAACATAATGGTGGGACACATGGCCTACAGTAGGGACATGTCTGAAACACTAACTACCCTTATAAAATGGCTACAACAGTGAGTGTATATACTCGTATTACAATGGCTTGCAACTGTTACAGATCTACACAACGGCATATCACAATACCACATTAAACAAATTCTACAACCTGTAATGTGATCCTAACATGAGCAATGAATGTATAAGATGGAATCCTATGTTAGGACAACAAATATGGGGAATGCATACCTTAACAAACAATGGAAGCATATGTGTGCACACACTCCAAATCACATATTGTGGAAGCAGCTTTTGAGGTACTGCAGCATTCACTCATCTTGAGTATGCACCTTTCATCAAGTATGGGTCCTCAATGTCACACCAAGTAATGGTCTGCTGTTCAAGAAGTATGCCCCTGACATTTTCCCACTCACCTGCAACAGAGGCAGCTGTGGCTTGCACACATCTTATAAACCATGGAATGGATCCCATATCCAAAAGGTAGCACTCAGGAGTGGGAGACATAGCCTTACCTCACCATTGCATATATAATGGCAAACAGTGCAGACATGCATGTATGTGATGATGAAATATGGGACACCATTAGTGTAGAAAATAAACAGATGCCCATCTAAGACAGATGACAACATATGTTGCAAACTGGTCACAGAGGCTGCCCAGACACATGCAGCAACATTGGGAACTTGCAGAAATGTCTAGCAAGTACTGCCTGTGCAGTATCTGTGTCAACAGTTACCTGGACTCTTCATAAGTGTGGTCTATGGGTTAGGGTAATCAGATGGAAGAGTTGTTACACATGAGACATCATCCAGGGCTCTCTACAGGTAGCAAATGCATAACATCAAGTCTCCCAAAGGCATGTGTTGCAGTGTGTAATGGTGTACCAAGACCAAGGTTGAAACCTACAGACAGTATTAATAAAGATACATGTGGTACACAAGCAACACCTCACTCTACCTCAGGCCCACCATTCCCATCTGTACCTTGCTGTTGCCAGTGTACACCTGTAGGTTTGCTGTTCATTAGCAGGAACTAGGCCACTAGACATGGTGTTATGAATTTGGGACACTGCAAAATGACACTCATGTGTGGCCCATAGTTGTCAAGCATCTGCAAAAAGGCTGAGGATGGGGAGGGGAGTCATCCTGAAACACAACAATGAACTGAAGCATACATCCAAAGCTAGTTATGAATGGCTGTATCTGAACACAGTCAAGGTCATGCATTTCATAACCCTGACCCCACAGCAATAGTGAAGGCACTGCATGACCTCCAAGGCTGTGCACATGAGCTGACCTTGCAATCTGGCAGAGTTGGGGGACATTTGTAGGGCAGAGTGACCAAATAATGGCAAGTGAAAATGAGCCATACCTGTATACACCTTCCAGGAATAGTGACTGCTGTAGTTCATTTAATAGGTGCTGCAACAAACCATCATGTTTAGGGTGTGCACACGTATGCAACCCACATATTGTATGCATCCCAATGAACATCTGCACAACTATCACATTTGTTTAATACTGCATTTGATTGCACAGGTCATATGTCACATATCAGGTGTATGTAATGTTAACATATGCAGTACTGTGACCCCATGGCATATCAGGGAAGAGGGTGGCATGTCAATAAGGGTGTATACACTCATAGCACAGTAAGCTTTGTAGGTTGTCAGTATAATTAGATTTTATTGCTCATAGACGCACTGCTGATGATGAGATCTGCAAATCGGACATCAGCAATTCTCTATTGACATCTGTCCTCATATCAACCCTGGTATGTGTCAGACAAACACATAGGGACTGTGAGCAACAGAGAAAACATAACTGCCACACATATACACATTCTGCAATGGTGTGTACACTTGTGAGGTATGGTGCACAGTACATGGCAGAGTGCTGAACAGGTGCACATAAATACTTTGTACATGAGTGCAGTGTATTCCAGGGGAAGGGGCATCACCTACTAACACAACTCATGCATCACAGAGATGTATAATGTTAGTAACAGGGATTGAGTATAGCTGCAGTGTATGCTGTTGAGTGCCATATGTCATGCATGTTGACAGTTGGGTAATGAGAGGTCTGTGTAAAATCTTTGTGCCACCTCACCTGTAAATGTGTGTGTGTGTGTGTGTGTGTGTGTGTGTGTGTGTGTGTGTGTGTGTGTGCGTGTGTGCGTGTGTGCGTGTGTGCGTGTGTGTGTGTGTAGAGTTAAGCAATGATGTACAGGTCATAAAGTATGCTCTCTGTTTTCCCCTCACAGGTGGCAAAGTGGTTCAGGGTCCCTCCTGCAGACAAACTGATATTAGTATCCATACACACTCTGACAATGATGATAGGTATGGTGAGGCGCAGGTGGGGTTGACAGCGGCTGAAGCTATGCCATCAGTTAGCATCCCACTGTTATCCTCCCCATCCCCGCACACAGTCACATTGCCTATACGTACCCCATTACCAGTGGCCATAGATGAGGGACAGTTGGCGGGTTGTGGCATGGGACAGGACAGTGTGGGGACTATGGCAAGTGTGTCTGTACACAGCAGCCATAGCCAGATGACCGGAGAGGTACCACACAGGCAGATGTACAGGGGTGCTCATAGGAGGGCTGCTGGCCATCATGCCCCTGGCAGAAGTGCCACAGCATGTGTCAGCAGATGTATGTTTTGGGCCATCATGGAGGCACAGGAACGTATGGATCATTATACCAGACAGGTTGTGAGGCTCCAGAAGGCTACTCATTCTGCTGTTATTGACAACATCCGTGATCTTGCAGGTGTCCACTGTTATTTTGCAGATGTCCTGAGATAGAGGGTTGGGTGAGATGGTGGGAATCCTCGACCATGCAATGTCCGTTTTAGAGCATATGGTGGGAGTAGGGTGACAGCCATGTGGACACAGGTCAGCAACACCAACAGGTGGAGGTCTACGTGGACATGCAACAAGTCAGAGCCACTCCTGTATTGGCAGTACAAGCACCAGCACTGCAGGGGGGTTCTGTCCATACCACAACACAGCAGACCACGTGCACATGGCCCTTGCTGGTCCCAACAGGGACCCGGATCCAGCGGACATTTGTCATCATCAGGGGAGAGTTGCATATCTGGCCTTGTACCTGGTAGTGCTCGTGGAACACCTGGCAGGCACAGTTCTCATGTCTGTGGCCAAAGATGGTGAACTGCACACCCTGCTATTTATGGTCTGCAGCTGTCCAACAAACCCCTGTATAGGGCAGCCACATGGCCGAACTGTGTGCATACATACACCTACACACACACAAACACACACACACACACACACACACACACACACACACACACACACACACACACACACACACACACACACACACACACCTAGGGCACCTCCATACCTACACACAGCACATCTGCACAGCCTAATTAATAATGAAATCCCCTAACACACACACACATGATGTCAACCAAATGGCTCAGCCTAGGTCTCTGGCAAAACCACAACATATCCTGTGCATATGATGATAACTGTGCCACATCCCTGTCATCCATACCATCAATGCAGAGACAGGCTAATATGGTTCTGATGCACAGGGTGAATGTACTAAGGTGCAGCAATGCAATGCTGTGTAACATGTTTTCAGAAGGAAAGTTTAATGCTTACATGTTAGGATGTGTAGCTGTCCAGCCATAATGCATTATAGCTGCTATTAACACTGACTGATAGTGGTCTCCATAATTTAGTTGGTTTGTGTTGTAGTTGTCTATGTGTCAGCAGGATGTTGGTCTGCTGTTGTTTCCCACAAGGGGTATGGTACTGTGGTGGCACATTGACTGTGTCATATCCTGGGTAGAGCTGAACACAAGTAACAAGTCTGTGTAAGAGTTACTGCATGTGCTACATAGCTGATAGGTCGGAGGGGTGTATACAGGTGAGTGCATGGTGGCTGATGTCAGCAGCCCTTTTACAGTGGACAATGGTAAATGTACTGGGTGGCACACACCACATGTTTGTGTATAACACACACACACACAGATGCGTTGGTGTTCATGCAATACACAGAGAATACTGTACATATGGATGTATGTACTTTTGCAGTGAACCCATTTTAGCCTATGTAATTCCACCAAGACATAATAGGCAAAACATCACATCAGTAAATAATCAGTCTGCTACTTTAATGTCTTCAACGATAGTACTGGCAGGGTGTATGTCCACTTTCCAAATGTAGTGCATTCCAAGCATTGGTAAACATAGGTTTGCTGGTGTGGGTGGCACAGCCCTACACTTGGAAGGTGTAAGGTGGTGTAGAGCTGGACATAGTGTCAGTGATGACTACCTAACCTATTAATGTACACCATACAGTATTACACCAGACTAAGCATGGGAATACACACAACAATAACCCCAATGATGGTGGCTGTGTCCACAACATCGACAGCTAACTATATATACCAACTCCAGTATTGCTGTACAGCTATACAGTGGGGAAGAGGGCATTTACACATCTACTATCAGTGTTGATGGAATGAATTTCCATGACGTGATTCCTTTGAAATGTTAGCATTTGCCAGTCAGTTCTCAGACAGATGACCTTCTGGGACATGTGTATTCTGCAAACTGAAGTAGATCCCTTCACATACACACACACTTACTTGGCAACACTGAGAGTAGAACACCTACCTAGATACCTATTACTACTAATGTGTTTGGCCTTAATTGCACACACCATACAGCTTTTAGGATAAGGTGTGTCCCAAATCTCTTAAGTGAGGAACATCACCAGGCCTTGTATAGTATGGTAATGGGGGATGTACTGGGTGTTAATGGACAATACATAGTATGCCATACTGTCATATACACATTGACAAACACATAACAGTC